>NW_026648225.1:0-52812 GCF_950295315.1 Erinaceus europaeus | reverse complement strand
TATATTTATCCTTATTTTTATATTTATATTTATACTCATATTTATAGTATTTGTACGAACTATTATTTATATATTTACATTCATATTTATATTTGTACATTTAATTGTTATTCATATTTGTATTAATATTTTATCTTTACTTATATTTATATTTAGTTTACAGTTATGTTTTTATTTACATCTTATTTATATTAATATATCTTAACATCTTAATATATTAAGATATGTTAATATATGTAAATACTTATATATTTACATATTATATATGTTTATATTAATATATTAATGTATTTTTGTATAACCATTACCTTGTTACCCCTAATATTTATATTTATATCTAACCTATATCTATTATATTGATATTTATGGTTCATATTTATATTTATAGTTTATGGTTATAGTTATATTAATTATATTTATATTTATATTCATGCATGTGTATATTTATTCATATTCATTTACATTTACATACATATTATAATATTTATATGTGTATGTTTATAGTTATATTATTTATATTTACTTTTATATATAATATATATGTGTTTATATATTTATATATTATATATTATTTACTTTTATATATTATATGTATTTTATATATTTAATATATTTTTAATATATTAATGTATTAATATATTAATATATGTTTAAAGTTATAGTTATTTATATTTGCATATTTAAAAATTTATATATATTTTACTTTTACTTATTTATATTTATATTCATGTACATGCATGTGTATATTTATTTATATATATATTTATATTCAAATATATTTATATTTACATTTATACTTATATCATTCATATTTACATTTATTTATATTTACAGTTAGTTCTAATTATAGTTATAGGTATAATTATAGTTATGTTATCTATATATTCATATTTGTATTCATATTTAATCTTTACTTATATTTTATTTATTTATTTACATTTATATTCATATATTATCTTTACTTATATTTTTATATGTTTATATATTTATAGTTATAGTTATTTTATAGTTATAGTTATATTTACATTGAAATTCACATTCATTTATTCATATTTATATATTCATATTCATATAAAAACATATTTATATTTATGTTTATAATTTATATTTACTTTCATATATTCATATTTTCAGATTCAAATATATTTATATTTATACTTATATTATTTATATTTACTTTTATTTATATTCATATTCAAATATATTTATATATTTTTATCTTTTATATTTATAGTTATATTATTTACATTTACTTGTATATATTTATATTTATATGTATATTTATAGTTATAGTAATATTATTTATATTTTATTTTATTTATATATTTATATTCATATCCATATTTATATATTTATGTTTGTACATCTGTACATCTATACATTTACATATTTATACAATTTTTAATTTATATTTTTATTTATACTTATATTTATATTTATTTATAGTTATATTATTTATACATCTAGTTATAATATTTATATTTACTTTTATATATTTATATTTATACTTATATTTATATTTGTAGTTATATTTATAGTTATATTCTTTATATTTACTTTATATATGTATATTCACATTTATATTCATATTTATGTATATGTATGTGTATATTTATATTCAAATTCATATTTACATTCACATTCATATTCATATATACTTATATACATATTCAGATTTATGTTATGTTTATAGTTATATTAATATTAATATTTATTTCTATTTATTTATATTTATATTCATGTGTGTGTATGTATGTGTATATTTATTCATGCTCATTTTTATTTATTTATATATTCATATTCATGTACATGTATAAGCATACACATACATACACATGTATATGTACATGAATACACTTATATTTGTGTTTATATTCATATTCATGTATATGTATATTCATGTATATGTATATCTATTCATATTCATTAATATATAGTCATATTCATATATATTTATGTTTATATTTATATTTAGTTTATAATTATATTATTTATATTTTGCATATGTATATGTTTATGTTTATAGTAATATTTATATTATTTATATTTTATTTTTTATATTTATATTCATATAAATGTATATAAATATAAATAATATTTATATAAATATAAGTAAACTTATATTTATATAAATCTATGTATTTCTATGTGTATATTTATATTTATATTCATATTCAAATTTATACTAATTTATATATTTATATTAATATATTCATATTCATGTCTATGCTTATATCTATATATTCATATTTGTCTATGTCTATATTTATTTATATTTATATATAAATATAAATTTTTATTTTTATTTTAAATTTTATTTAGATATTCATATTCATATTTATGTATTTATATGTATACATTTATACATTTATATTTGCATTAATATTAATGCATATGTATATATTTATATTCAAATTCATATCCAAATTTATATTTACTTATATTCATAGTCATTCATATTCATTCATATTCATTTATATGTATGTGTATGCTTATTTATATTCATATTTATGTTTATATTTATTCATATGCGTGTATGTGTATATTTATCTACATATACATTTATATTCATATTCATACTCATATATATTCATATTCAAATTCATATATATGTATTTGTATTCATATTTATGTTCATTTATATTCATGTGTATGTGTAGATTTATTGATATTCATGTTCATATTCATATAGTTATATTCATATTAAAATATATTTGTTTATGTTTATATTATTTATATTTACTTTTATTTATTACATTTATATTTATAGTTATATTTTATAATTACTTTTATTCATATATTAATATTAATATTGATATTTTATATTTATTTATATTTTATTTATTTATATTCACATTCGCATTTATATCCATATTCAATTATATTTATATATGTTTATCTTTTATATTTACACTTATATTATTTATATTTTCTTTTATATATTTATATTCATATTCACATTCCTATTCATATATTCATTTTCAAATATATTTATATTTATGTTTACCTTTTATATTTATACTTAATTTTATCTATTAATATTTATATTTACAGTTATATTTATAATAATAGTTATATTATTTATATTTACTTTTATTAATATACTTATATTTACATTCATATTAATATTTATATCTATATCTAATCTATATCTGTATATATACATTTATATATTTATATTCATATTAATGTATATGTATGTGCATATTTATATTCAAATTCATATTTATGTATATTCATAGTCATTCATAATAATATTCCTGTATATGTATGTGTATGTTTATTTACATTCACACCATATGCACATTCATATTTATATATTTATATTCTTATTCATATATATTCATATACACATTCATATCCATGTTTGTTTACATTTATATTTATTCATATACATGTATGTGTATATTTATTTCTATATACATTTATACTCATATTCATACTCATATTTATTTATATTTATATGTATTCATATTCAAAGTCATGTATATGTATTTGTATTTAAATAATTTATATTCATGTATATGTATGTGTAGATTCATTCATATTCATGTTCATATATAGTTATATTTATATTCATATATAGTTATATTCTTATTCAAATATATTTATATTCATATTTATGTTTATAGTTATAGTATTTATATTTACTTTTATTTATATATTTATATTCATATTAAATTTATATCTCTATCTCTATATAATCTAAATATCTACATATTTATATTCATATTAATATATATGTATGTGTATGTACATATTTATATTCAAATTCATATTTATTTATATTCATATATATTAATAGTCATATATTAATATTCATAGTACTGTAAGTATGTGTATGTATATTTATTTATATTCACATTAATATTCATTTATGTATTTATATTCTTGTTAATATATATTCATATTCACATATTTATATTCATATTAATATATTTATATTCACATATATGTTTCTATTATATTTATATATTTATATGTATATTTATACCTATATTTATATTTATTCATGTTTGTGAATGTGTGTGTTTATATTATTTATATATACTTTTATATTAATATTCATATTTATATGTATTCATATTCAAATTCATGTATATGTATGCGTATATTCATTTATATTCATATCTGTAAATATTTAAATATATTTATATTCATATGTATTTATGTTTATATTTCCATTTACGTTTATGTTTACATTTATATTTATACTTTAGTTATATTTATAGTTATAGTTATAATTATTTATATTTAGTTATGTTTTAGTTATAGTTATACTTATATTATTTATAATTACTTTTATTTATATATTTACATTATATATTAATTTTTATTTTTATATTAATATTCATATTTATCTTTAATTTATATATTTACATTCATATTCATATTTATACATATTCATATTTGTGTATGTGTAGATTTATTTATATTTATAGTCATAAATATATTCATGTATGTGTATATTTATATAACATTCATATTTATATTTGTTTATCTTTTATATTTATAGTTATATTATTTATATTTACTTTTATATATTTGTATTTATACTGATACTATTTATATTTACTTTTATTTATATATTTATATTTACATTCATATTTATATTTATATTTATGCATTTATTTTATTCATATTAATGTATATGTATGTGTATCTATATATTCAAATTCATATTTATTTATATTCACATTCATATTCATACTTATATATTCAAATTTATGTTAAGTTTATGTTCATAGTTATAGTGTTTATATTTATATTCATGTATGTGTATATTTATTCATATTCATTATATGTAACTATATTCATATTTATGTTTACATTTATATTTATTATTTTCATATTCATGTATGAGTATATTTATATTCATATTCACATTTATATTCATATTCATATTTATACATGTTCATATACATGTACATGTGTTTATTTAATATTCATATTCATGTATATGTATTTTTATATTTATTCATATTCATTATATTTATACTTATATTCATATGTTTTTGTTTAAGTTTATGTATTTATTTTTATATTTATATATACTTTTATAGTTATAGTTATGGTTATATAGTTATGGTTATGTATATGTATGTGTATATGTATATATTCATATTTGTATTCATATATTTATACATTTACATTTATATTCATATTCATATTTATTTATTTGTATATATTTATTCATACTCATATTTTATTTACATATACATTTACATTTATTTATATTATGTATATGTATGTGTTAATGCATATGTATATATATTTATATTTATAGTTTGTTATATTATATATTTACATATATGTACATATTTATATGTAATGTTTACTTATATTTGTCTATTCATATTTATATTTATTTATATTCATATTCATGTGTATGTAGATTCATTTATATTCATATTCATATTTATATTCTTTTATACTTATGTATATGTATATGTGTTTCTATATATTAATATTCATATTCATGTATGTGTACATTTATTTTATTCATTTCTAAGACAGCTCCATACTATACCCACCACTATTCCCTTGTTTTTCAATTCCAAGTAGAAAGGACCAGAAATTCAATGTGTCACATCTGATCTCGCCACCTTCCCATATATGAATTCTCCTGCATAGAATATTGAAAGGACCAGAACCCCTTACCAGACATAACACAAACCTGTTGTATGGACATAAAGACTCAGCAAACAGAAAAGAGTGGAAGCATAGCTTTTATTTTAACTGCTGACACAATGAAATTGTTATTCAGAATTGTTTCCTTCCATTTTTTTCAGAATTATGGGAAGGCATGGCCAGGTTTGTCAACTAACTTTTTTTTAGGCCATGGCACATGACAACCTGGAGTTGTTTAGGTCATCATCCAAATCCACCTAGACAGATCTACATCGCCTCTGTGTCTCCCCATCTGCCTAGCAATTAAAAAAATTAAGACATTGTTAATAGTTGGTCGGCTCTTGGGCTTCTCATCTTCGGTGGTGGTTGTGCTGGTACTTGCAGCAGCATTGGTGGGGTTGGTTTCAGCGTCGCCTTTATCCATGACGAGTCACCACTACACACAACTTCAGAAGGAGACTGAATCAGAGAAACCTGAAAAAGATGATGAGACCAGTTAATCCAGTGAAATTTGAACTTTCTAATGTTTGGTGATTTATACTAATCCCTGTTTCCATCACTAAATCTAAAGTAGACATGATCATGTTTTGTGGAATAGGAGTAGCTCACTCTCATGGTTATTCACTCATATGTTCTTTCGCCTTTCATTGAATAATAAGATAATTTCATGGCAAAATCCTATTGGGGTTTGTGACTGTGCCTACGCTGAATATACAAATTTTTGAGAAAATTGATATGATAATAATAAGCCCACTCAGTAGAAATGACTGTGATCAAACTCTCACTTCATTTATGTGAATTGGAATTACAAGTAATTTTAGAGTCACATCAAAGGTGGAAAGACAACCAGAGAAAGTAATTAAACCTACCTGAGATTGATTTCCCTAGCAATAATCTCTAGAAAAAGAGATTTTAAGGCTAGAATTTGTAACCGTTGTCCAATGAACCTGTTGAAAAAAAAAATACTACTGTTAGACCATTTCAAACTCAAACTTCTTCTACAGTAGAATTTATAGTGAGTGATTTTGTTCAAACTAAGGAAGAATTTTGATGCTAAAATGGCTGAATGTTCAGGGAAGAATTCCACAGGTAGTATTATTATTAATAATTAAGTTATTATCAATAATTATTATTAATAATTAAGTTATTATCAATCCTCTCATCCAGTACCCCACACTCACCGTATTGAGTCCTGTCCGTGGAGTAACCTAAGTGGTTGTGGCCAGTGTTTGGTTCTGTAACCAGGATCAACTGCAAGGTTCTGAAGGCTATTGTGAGTCATCAGGACTCATATTGGTTCTTAGCCAATCAGACTCTTGATTTCTGGGAAATGGTTATAGGAGGGAAGGAAGTTTCCCCACCCATCCCCCCTTCTCTTCCCTTCCAGGTCAGTTGCTGCTCCTTCTATAGGAACTGTGGCTGCTCAGTCAGTCTGGAATGAAAAAAAAAAATCCCACAAGAAAGTGGGACACATTTGTCTTCCATTAACAAACTAACTGAACTGATAAATCCCTAGCATGCTGTGTATTGGCAGGGATAGGACTGTCATGTGTCAGAATTAGTAAAAATACAGTACATACAGAAATGGTTACGGCCAAGGGGAGAGCTCAGTGAGTTAGTTCACCAACTTACATGCCTGAGACTCCATAGATTAGAGGTTCAATTCCCAGAACTGAGTAGTGTTTTGGTACTCTCCCCCACCCATCTCTCCCTCTTCCTCATAATGAGGAAATATATATATTTTAATTCAAAATAATTTATTAAATAAATAAAGGTGGTTAGGGACACAGACTCAAAGAGGTGATCTGGTTTTCTATGGCATTTCTGTGTGGTCTTGGGGGAATCCCTTAAATTATCTGACCACAGGTCGCTCCTTTTTATAGTAAGGACAACAATAACAATCCACCTTTAGGAGTTCGTGAGGCATAACTGATTAGATTCTTTAGAAAAGTGCTCACAGGGTGGTAGCACAGCCATGGGTTAAGTGCATGTGGTGCGAAGCGCAAGGACCAGTAAGGATCTCGGTTCCAGCCCCAGCCTCCCCACTTACAGGGGAGTCGCTTCACAGGTGGTGAAGCAGGTCTGCAGGTGTTTATCTTTCTCTCCCCCTCTGTGTCTTCCCCTCCTCTCTCCATTTCTCTCTGTCCTAACAATGATGACATCAATAACAACAACAATAATAACAACAACAATAAAAAACAAGGACAACAAAAGGGAAAATTTAAAAAGAAGTAAAAAAAAGTAAAAAAAAACAAACCAGAAAAGTGATCACATGACCTTAACATTCATTACTGTGATCACCTCAGTCAATCTCCTTTGTTTAATCCAGTTCTGTTAAACATAGTCAGTCCTCCTCAAGTCCATCTCTCCAGTGACAGTGTTTCCTTCCTTTTCATTTTCAAAGATATTGTGGATTAAGGTAAAGCTTATGATCCTCAGAGGAGTTGGGGTCCTGAATCTCAAGCTTGTGTTCACACTATTGCTGATGGTCAAAAGATATTCCATTTGAGCCCATCAAAGGCTTCACATTATCTGTGTGTGATCATCAGCTGGAATAACTCAGCATGTGTCATGTTCCCTGAGAGCTAAATCACTACCATTGTCACCATGCATGATCTCCATCCCAGTTCTCATTCTCAGAAGACTCCAAGTCTGTCCCTGTAAGATTCCTCTGCTCCCCATGGACAGTTTTTTTTAAATTTTTATTTATTTCTTTTTGTTGCCCTTGTTTTATTACTGTTGCTATTGATGTTGTCATTGTTGGATAAGACAGAGAGAAATGAAGAAAGGAGGGGAAGACAGAGAGGAGGAGAGAAAGATAGACATCTACAGACCTGCTTCACCGCCTGTGAAGCGACTCTCCTACAGGTAGGGAGCCAGGGGCTCGAACTGGGATCCTTACACCCGTCCTTGCACTTCTTGCCATCTGCGCTTAACCCGCTGTGCTACCCCCCAACTCCCGGACACCGTTTTCTTTTTTAAAGGTATACGGTGAGAAATATAGAGGGAGAGCAAGAGAGACAGAGAAAAGAGAGACACTTCTGCACCACATGTGAAGCTTCCCCATGCAGGTGCTCCTATGTAGTGGCTGAGGGCTTGAACCCAGTCTTCACACATGGGAAAGTGTGAGCTCTATTGGGTGTGCCATATCCCAGCCCCTAAGCCATACTTCATATGTAAAGTGAAGTTCATAATTTCTCTTACTTCCAAGAGTTTGACAGGAAATGTCTATCATGAAATCTTTGACTTCAGATTTAATGTTTGCTGTCAGACTTCAAATCCAACTACTTTCTACCCTACTAGTGGGTAATCTGATTAGAAAGATTGAGTATCTTCCTCTTTAGAGGCAGGCCAGAAACTTTAACCAGGTCCATTTCACCCAAAAAGCAAATGCCTTCAATCCATTTCCTAAGCATAGTTAAAGATCCAGAGCCAGTCTCCTTCCCGTGTCCTGAAGCTATGCCATACCAGCTTGGGGAGACTGCCTGCTCACCCCAGGAAGATTCAGCTAATAAATAAGCAGTCTCTTAATGTTGCCCCATTATGTGTGTGGCAACATAGGTTTTGATATTGCAACCAAATTTTGGTTGAACAAGACAGAGAGGATCCTGTATGCATGCATAGGTACCGACTACCCATCAAACAAACAAGGATTAGATTTCAGTATGGAGAGAACTGACCGACAGGACTACAGTTTGACCTGACTGGAAGTTCAACAATTTCCAAAAGAGTTCACACAGTAAGAATATAAAGATATTTTAACTGGATTTTTGTACCTCTGATAAACTTGAGCATTTTGAAGTGTTTTGCAAATCCTCATAACCAAAATAGGCTGAAAGACACAAGCCTTTCAACATCAACACAAAGACTAACAGTTAGATAACTGGGGAGCTCCACTAAATCTTAACAGAATACCTATGATGTCCTTCAAAGAGTCAGTAAATATTAATGCTCCAAATAAATATGTATCATCCTAGTCATCAGAAGTTCTGTCTTACATAAATTTTCCTAGAATCACATGCCCATTATCCTAAGAAATAGCTTCACAGGCATGGATGCTCTGACAAAGTGAACAACAAATAAATACAAAATATTTGGCATAGGTTGCCTAGAGGTAGTGCTCATGGCTGAAACACAAGGACTGGCGTAAGGATCCCAGTTCAAGCCCCTGGCTCCCCACCTGCAGGGAGGCTGCTTCACAAGCTGTGAAGCAGATCTGCAGGTGTCTATCTTTCTCTCCCCCACTCTGTCTTCCCCTCCTCTCTCTATTTCTCTCTGTCTTATCCAACAACAACAACAATAATAACAACAACAACAAGGGCAACAAAAATGGGAAAAAATGGCCTCCAGGAGCAGTGGATTCGTAGTGTAGGCACTGAGCCCCAGCAATAATGGCTGGGCTGTAATATATATAATTAGATTGACAAAATGGGATTCTGTGGGTCTGTTAACTGAAAAACAAAGCAGGGTAAATCAAGATTTCTAGGTGAGTCATTAAACAATCAAATTAAGGACTCCAGTCTTGGAGGGACCTTGAAACAATTCTTTGTCCAGAGATAATTATTTCACAGATTGGGTCCTGGTATGAAGATTTTATTACACTGTGTATATGTGAGCAGAGGTGGCAAGTATTATCTAAGGAATTCTACAACATTGTAACAGTTAAGACTCACTGCTGTCTCTGCAGGCAACCAAGCAAAAGGGTTTTACTTATTTGTTTATTTACTTATTTTGACAGAACACTGTTTAGCTCTGGCTTATGTAGTGTGGGGCACTGAACTTGGGGCCCTGGAGCCTTAGGCATGAGTGTCAGTTTACATAACCATTATGCTATATCCCCGGCCCCACCTGGGCATCTTATTTTTATGTCTTCTCAGTTAACTGTCTTTTCTGTCAATTAACATCTGAACTTCAAGGACTTATGGGTGAATATCATGGATAAGCTGCCCTTTGTATGGTCTTGATGGGTTATGACTGTCCTGAGCCTCTCCTTTTTCACAGAATCAAGAGGCTTGGGTTGTGGTCACTTCAGAATCAGGCAAGGTACACTGAGATTTGACTCACATGTATGAAGAATATGGTGGTTTCAGGTCTAACTTCTTTGATACTTGATGGCTTCCTTAATAAACCTTCAACCCTACCTAAAATCTTAAATATACACAATATAAATTACATCAGGCTCTTATGTATCAAGATCCACCCACCAGAATATAACTAATTTAAATCTTGCATGCCTGATAGGAAGTGCAATTATCCTGCTATCCAGGGAGGAAGAAGGAGGCTTCTCTTTGACCAACAACATCCTAGCCGATGGAAAAATACCATGACTTATCCAATGAAAATCTGCTACACTCAGAACTCCCAGCTCCCCAATGGACTCCGTCATCTGATAGCACTCTCTCCACTTTCTAAAAGAAAATGTTTCTTGTTCAGTGAACCTCCCTGGTTTGCTGTGAGACAGCACATCCCATATTGCTTTTTGGATGTTTTTGAATAAAACATTTTGAAATAAACAGCCACTGCTTGTAGTTTGAGGTCTTATATGACCTCTGTTATGCCACTGTGAACAACACATAACTGGATGATAGAGTATATGGTAGACCACCATGACCAAAGAGCTCTATGAAACATTGTCAGAGGACTTCTAAATGGAGTCAGAGTACAAAAGTCAGGTATTAATCATCCTTAAGATAGTAAATAGCCACAGGACCCCTACCATGATAATCACATCTACTGACCACCTGCTGCATTCCCTGCCAAGCACCATGATGATGCAGGGGAATGCTGGGATTGCTTGTACATCCTGGGGCAGGGCTGGGCCATCCCTTCCATGCCCACAGCATCCCTTCAGTCCAGACACCCCATATAGCAGCACCTCCCCTCCTTAAGGCCTATGCTGGACCACAGGCCGCAGCCCCCTCCACTATGGCCGCCTTATTTGCATCCTTGCTTGTGATTGGAGGAATGAGGATGTTCCCGCCCATTGCCTCCTAGTGGCTGTGGAATTGTGCCTACTGAACCCACATTGGCTGGTTGGTGGCGGGAGGGGGCCTTGTGTTTCACATGTAAGGAGCACAGAGCTGAGAGTCTACAAACGCGGGGGGGGGGGGGGGGGAGGACGTGGGGCAGGCAGGGACATCTGAATCCCTTAAGGGCCAGAGAGACATGGAAATGGGGACATTGAGTATGGACAGGTCACTGTCACAGGATGGCATCATCAAGATTGTGTGTGTGTGTGTGTGGCGGGTGTCCCCGAGTCCCTGAGATTTGTACTAATCTCTTCCTAAGTCCTGACTGTCCCTCTAGTGTGACAGGTGTTGACAAAAATGCCCCCATGGTACATGCATTCCCCTGCAATACCCAGGGGCAAAACAAAGGCTGTATATATATATATATATATATATATATATATATATATATATATATATATAATTTTTAATTTATAAAAAGGAAACATAGACAAAACCATAGGATAAGAGACGTACAACTCCACACCATTATCACCACCAGAACTCCATATCCAATCCCCTCCCCTGATAGCTTTCCCATTCTTTATCCCTCTGGGAGTATGGAACCAGGGTCATTATGGGGTGCAGAAGGTGGAAGGTCACACTTCTGTAATTGCTTCCCCACTGAACATGGACATTGACAGGTTGATCCATACTCCCAGCCTGTATCTCTCTTTCCCTAGTGGGTCGGGGCTCTGGGGAAGCTGGGCTCCAGGACGTATTGGTGGGGTCGTCTGCTCAGGGAAGTCTGGTTGGCATCATATTAGCACCTGGACCCTGGTGGCTGAAAAAAGAGTTAACATATAAAGCCAAACAAATTGTTGACTAATCATGAACCTAAAGGCTGGAATAGTGCAGTTGAAGATTTGGGGTTTTTGTTTTGTAGATAGTAGGCCTAGTTTAGTTATATTCCAAAGAGCTCATGACTATACTAGTTTTTTTTTTTTATTTGGGGTCTTTGTTTTGTAGATAGTAGGCCTAGTTTAGTTATATTCCAAAGAGCTCATGAGTATACTAGTTTTTTTTTTCCTGAGCCTGACATCTGATATGCAGGTGGATCTAAGTTATTGTCTGTGGGAGATGATGTCATGGCTGGAAAAAGGACTATAAAGCTGGATCAGGAAAGAGAGAAGCTTTCAAATATGGGAAAGGTGTATAAATATTGTTGACTGTAAACCCCATTGATTTGATCTGATCTGGGGCCCCTATTCAACTTAGGAGCCTATGTGACCCTATAGATCTGAGCTCACAGTCTGTGGTCAACAGTAGGAACGTTCCAAGCTGCCCCAATTTCAGGACCCATCTTCCTCAGGTGGAACAGAGTATGTTGTCCAGCCTCCCTTTGGAGGATGGAACATTCTCTACCATTGTTGATCCACATTGAGGGCAAGGTCCTATGGGGACCCACAAAGGGTTCTATTGTGTTGTTCCTGATAGAGGTGACCAGTAACAATGGAGAGAGGGATCTGTTTGAGATCTAGGCCCATCATATCTGTTTGAGAATCTCAGCACTGCTCGACTAAGGCCCCAGCTGATGGCGTGGCATGATAGTGACTAAAGAGTCATCATTAAAGTATGCCAGTCTTTCCCTTATTCAGATTTTGCAGTCCTTACTATAACGTTAGCTCTGGAGTGACTGGGGGAAGTATAATAGGAGGTAAGTGAGGAGGGTATCTAAGTCTAAGTAGACACTATTTCATTAGGAACTGTATGGTGCCTTTTTAGGTCTTTCTACTTGCTTGCTACATATATCAACTCATTGCAGACTATTGTGCACTTTTGCTTTTAGGTATAAATTTTGCTCTAATTTATGAATACATGTGAACATATGCTCCATCTCATGGGACCTGGTCTATATCTAGTTTTGAGACTTTGTTAGGAAGTGAACCACCTAGAATGGAATTAGAGAATCCTATGAAATGAAAGGTCTCACCCTAGTAATGAGGCTGAAGGGTTGACATTCTATGCCTGACATCTGTGGACACAGTCTGAAGTGAAGCATGCTGAAGTGGTACACGTTGCATTGATTAGGTTGGGCTCAGCAGATGCAATATAATTTGGTATGAATTGAGAGAGGCATGCACCCTAGAGCTTCCAAGACTGAGGAAATATAGGCTTTATAAAGGAAGCGGGAGATTCCTGCTGCCTTAGGGTTTAAGAAGGCTGTAATCAAATTATTTGGCAATTGGATTGACTTTAAAAATCCCTTTGTTAGAATTTGCTTATCATACACAACATCATCACAATTTATATCCTTTGACATTATTTGTATATAGCTGTGTCTTTTTAAATATTTATTTTATTTATTCCCTTTTGCTGTTTTATTGTTGTAGTTATTATTGTTGTTGTTATTGATGTCATTGTTGGATAGGACATCGGGAAATGGAGAGAGGAGGGGAAGACAGAGAGGAGGAGAGAAAGATAGACATCTGCAGACCTGCTTCACCACCTGTGAAGCAACTTTCCTGCAGGTGGGGGAGCTGGAGCTTGAACTGGGATCCTTACTCTGGTCCTTACGCTTTGCTCCACCTGCGCTTAACTAGCTACGCTACCGCCCGACTCCCAGCTGTGTCTTATAGACTAATGCCACCGGTTGCTTCTGTTCTTCCTAGTCTAAGTTTATTTATTTATTTTCCCTTTTGTTGCCCTTGTTGTTTTATTGTTGTAGTTATTATTGTTGTTGTTACTGATGTCGTCATTGTTGGATAGGACAGAGAGAAATGGAGAGAGATGGGGAAGACAGAAGGGGGAGAGAAAGATAGACACCTGCAGACCTGCTTCATCACTTGTGAAACACTCCCCTGCAGGTGGGGAGCTGGGGGGCTCGAACTGCTATCCTTGTGCCAGTCCTTGTGCTTCGCCCCACATGTGCTGCTTAACCTGTTGTGCTAACGCCCAACTCCCCTGGTCTAAGCTTTTAAGTGAGTTAAAATTTCAAAAACTCAGCCTATGCTCTGTGCATGAAAAAGTTTGAGACATTCAATTAATTTCCCCCTCACATATTAATTAAATAGTGATTTATATGACTACAAGTTAATAGGAGTGTACATAAACACCATTCCCACCACCAAAAGACTGTGTCCCATCCTATCCTCCCCCTCCACCTAGTGTAGCTGAACATCCACCCTCACCCTCAACCCAGAGATTTTTACTTTGGTGCCATACTCCAAACTCAGTCAAATCCTGCTTTGAGTTTCTCTTTCTGTTCTTCTTTCTCAACTTCTGTTTATGAGTGGGGTCATCCCATACTTGTCTTTGTCCTTCTGACTTAGCTCACTTAACATAATTCCTTCTAGCTCCATCCAAGATGGGTCAGAGAAGTTGGGTTCATTGTTCTTAATAGCTGCATAGTATTCCATTGTGTATATACACCACCGCTTTCTCAGCCACTAATCTGTTGTTGGGCACCTGGGTTGCTTCCAGGTTTTAGCTATTACGAATTGTGCTGCTATGAACATAGGTGTACACATATTTTTTGCTTGGTTGTTACGGAGTCCTTGGAGTCACTGATTGTCAGAGAATTTCAAATAAAGCCAACATTGAGATACCACCTCATGCCTGTGAAAATGGCATACATCAAAAAGGACAGCAGCAACAAATGCTGGAGATGTTGTGGGAACAAAGGAACCCTTTTGCACTGTTGGTGGGAGTGTACATTGGTCTAATCTCTGTGGAAAGCAGTCTGGAGTACTCTCACTAGGCTATACATGGACCTTCCATATGACCCAATAATTTCTCTCCTATATATATACCCCAAGGACTCGATAGCTTCTCATATTTTAACCTTAAAAGTCTGCTCCAATGTGGGTCCATACTCCCTGAGGGTGCTGGGGGCTAGCCCCAGCCACATTTACTAGGGTAGTCTTGGAAGATAGGGGAGTTAGCTGGTAATGAAGAATTGAGAGACACATCAGCTGCTTCAAGTACAGAATCATAAATATAACTGTTTCTTTTAAAAAGTACAAGGAAGCAGGAACTCCCCCACCTTGTATGCTTCTGTTTGCCCCCAAATCAACCTGTATGTTACAAGAAAAAATAGATAAGTTAGAGGTTTCCAATCCTTCCTTCTACCTGTATAAGTATTACCTGGAACAAAGGTAGGACAAAATATCTGTGAACATTGCTTCTGCCTTCATTCTGCTCAAAAGACAATGCAGAGCCCTTTCCTTTCTACAAAAGCTTGTTTGATTTCTGTGCTCCAGGGCAGCTAGCATACATCTGAATTCAATTCCATGCTATTCAGTAGCTGGGCTGCTGTGCTCTTGTGGTCTGAGGGTAGGATTCTGTAGGCAAACAGCCTGGATCACACCCTCTATACAGTTTATCAGTTGTTCCTGTGAGAAGAAAAACAAAACAAAACAAAAAACACCTCCCCTGATAACTTGAGGTTTGTGTGAGTTATGCATTTTAATGCTCTGTCCGATAAGATGTTTCAGAATTGACAGATGATGTTGCTGCTCTTGTTGTGATAGCGATGAAGTAGTTTTATTAATTTTATTTTTATCATTTAATTTTATACAGAAAAGAGATGAATAGAGAAGGGTGACAGAGAGGAAGAAAGGGAGGTGAGAGGAGAGGAAAGGAGGAGGGAGGGAGGCAGAGGAAGAGAGAAAGACCTGTAGCACTGTTTCATTGCTCATGAAGCTTCCTCCCTGCAGGTGGAGAACCAGGGGCTCAAACCAGGGTCCCTGCACATGGTATCATGTGCACTCTACCAGGTGCACCACTACACAGTTCCATATAGTAATGAAGTTCTATAGTTATAACGAGTGTGAAACTCTCTCAAAATGCAGATAGGCTGGCTAATAATTTTACATTCTGACCTATGCATCACTCACACCTCTAAGCACTTTACATCTCAATGGTAGTTAATACTCAGGACAATACTGGTGAGCAAACATTGTTAAAGTTGTTGCTGAAGGCTGCAGGGTATGTATGTAAACACCCATGTCCAGTGGAGACGAAATTAAAGAAGCCAGAGATAAAATGTAGAGAAAAAAATATAAAAAAACACACACAAAAAAGAAATTACAGAAGCCAGACCTCCCACCTTCTGCACCCCAGAAAGACCTTTGGTCCATACTCCTAGAGGGATAAAGAATAGGAAGCTTTCAGTGGAGTAGATGGGATATGGAACGCTAATGGTGGGAATTGTATAGAATTCTACTCCTCTTATCCCACAATCTTGCTGATCATTAGTACATCACTAATAAAATTAAAAAGTTAGTCTATGCAAATAATAACAAAAAGACATGAGGAGGCTGTGCTAATATTAAACAAAATAGTTTTTAATAAAAACACTTGTTATAACAGTCAAAGAATGGCATTGCATGTTAATAAGGGAGGCAATTTATCAAGAATTAATAAAAAATTATAAAAAGCTGCACGTCTTATCAGAGTCCCAAAATATGAGGCAAACAACTAAATCAAAGGGAGAAATAGTTTTACCACAATAGTGGGAAAAAAATCTCACTGTTAAGTCATGGAACAATCAGACAGAAGATCAATGAGAATACGGATGGCATGAACATTATAAATCAACCAAACCTAACAGATATATACTTAAAAGTGAAAACAACAGAGCATATATTACTCTCGTGTACACATACACAGTAGTCTCGAGATAGAGTACATTTTAAGTCACAAAACAAACCTTAGCATATTTTTGTTGTGCTAGCTTTTCATTTGTTCTTGTTGTTGAACTGTAGCTATTGCTTAAACTTTCTGATTATCAACCCCTTAACAAATGTTTTGAAATCAGGAAATGTGATGCCTCAAGATTTGACTTGATAGATCATTGCCTTTTGTGGCTACATAATATTTTAGAATTAGCTTTTGTCTATTTCTGTAAGAAATGTCAACTAGGTTTCAGTAGAGGTTGTACTGAATTCATAAAATGTTTTGGATAATATAGTAATTTTAATGCTATTATGTTTTGTGAACACAGAGTGTCTCTCCATTTACTTATGACTTTAATTTCACCAGTACTTTGTAGAAAATAGGCTAAGGGCTTAAGGACATATTTCTCTGGAAAAAATTATACACACAAATAGCTAATAGTAACTATATGAAAAGTTACTCAAAATCACCAATAGTCAGACAAATACAAATTAGAATCATAGTGAAATACTACCTCACAAGTTGTCAGAACAGCTATTATTTAAAGAAAAGGGGGTTATTCAGGTGAAGGAAACTGGAATACTAGAACACTGTTGGTAGGAGTACAAAATAATACAGTCAGTTTGGAAAACACTGTGGATGCCCTTTAAAAATTTTTTACAAGTACTATATGATTCAGTTACTTATTCTATGAGTGTTTATTTATCCAAAATAATTGAAATCAGGATCTCAAACAGATATTTCCACACTTGGTGAAGCATTATTTATGATAGTAAAGATGTGAAAAACACCTGAACACTCAATGGATGAAGAGATAGAGAACACATGGAAGGGCTAGGAGATAGCTACTCGGTTAAGGCATGGATCTTGCCATGTGTTAAGTTCTGGATTTGAGTCATAGGACCATGTAGGAGCACCATGGCACCAGAGAGAGTACCAGGGATGGTGGAGCAGTGCTGTGGTGTCTCTTCTTCACTGTTTCTATATGAAATAATAAAACAGAACAATATGTAACATATATACAATGGGATAACGAAGTCAAAATTTTTAAAAAAGCAAATTTTAAAAACATATAGCCAACAAATGTCTCAAAATCAGAATAAAGCATAACAATAAGAAAGACAACCTAGTGGAATCAGAAAAAGACTTGAAAGGCACTTCACAAGAATATATTCAAGTACTCATTAAACACATTAAAAGTGCTTAGAAAATAGCTGGTTAAAAGCACAGTATTAATTCTAACTTGCAAGAATGACTAAATCAAAGACAAGCAATTTTAAATGACAGCAGGGACAACTGAAATCTTCATATACTGTAGTGGGAAAGTAAGTTGATACTTGGTCTAGCTACCATGTGAAACCAGGTGAAGAAGGGCCATGAAGCTAAAGTAGGGAGTCAAACTTAAAACATTTGAGAACTGTTGAAACTTAGAATGGCTGAATGACTTGATATCCACTAAGTTTGAAGAAAAGGACTATATACCACAGAAATGGGGGGGGGGGCGGGAAGAGAATGGGTGCCTTCCTCTTCAGACTCATGGCCAGATTTTACTATGTTTTTCCTACTAGTCTCACTCTCCTTTGGTTCTAAGAATAGGCAGAGGGGAGACAGTTCATTGATCAGTCTGTGTACATGGGAAAAATAAATGCTTTTAGAGAGTAATAAGATGTGTCCTGATGGAAGGGCAGTTCTTTCTTAAAAGAGCTCAGGAGTAAAATCCTTATGTTTATGTTGAAAGACTAGGGTTTGGGACCCTTCAAAAGAAAAACAGATCATTCCTAAGATGGTATTCCTAGCCTTATGGGGTTGCAGCTAAGAGCTGAGGACTTGAAAGTATTGCTACACCTGAAAGGACCATGAGTAGAAAAAGGGAGCTTAATTTTGAGGCCTGGCTGGGACTGAGAAGCTATAAAATTGGCCTCCACTCTTTAGGTTCTGAATCAGATTGGCTTCAATTTGAAAACATCCAATCTACATACAAAGTTTTGAAAAGCCACACAGCACAGGCCTGTACTTGCTATGAAGAATCCCTTAGATGAAGCATTCAAAGCCTATTTTATAAATTCATTCTATATACCTCAGTCTTGGGAGGATCATGAGACATTAAGTGCTTTCTAGGTCCCTGGGTCTAAGTTGGCATGTAAACCTTCACTTGCCACATAGGATTTCTTGACAGAAAATATTGCAGCAGTAGTCACTCAGGCGTAAGACCACTAGAATGGGAGATACTTCCCCAAGAAAAAATAAGAAATCCTCTTCTTTTTGTAGAGTAAAACTCCCTGTGCACTTGGGCTGGCTGCTTATGTGGAACGTAAGAGTCATAGAAACTGTGTCTTACCTCAGTAATTCTTTCTTGACGTCCTTCAGAAAATATGAAGTTTATTGGGTTGTTAGAAAAGTCATGACACATTTTTGCATTGAAAAACACAGAAGAATGCATCATGACTTTTCCAACACCCCAATATTTATCTCTTCTGGGAAAGAATGAGTACAATCACAACCACGGTACATTTTCTAATCACATAATATTTGAAGAATTTAGATTACAGAGGCTAGAGATACCAAGAGAAGTAGCTAGTTAGTCTCAACATAGAACAGCTACATTTCTATTGTTTAATCAATTCATTTTTAATGATTCAATAATGATCAAGACCGTAAGATAAGGGGGGGGTACAATTCCATAAAATTCCCACCACCAGAGTTTTCTATTGCTTTATTTATAAAGTACTAGACAGCAGTCTGCTGCTAAGCCCTGAAATAATGCTTAAGTTCCTTTCTGTGAACTATGCTAAATTTCCCGTTGTAGTATTGACTAGCTGAATTTTGTAATCTTATATTACAGCTAAGGTGAAGCTCCATATGGAACCTCTGTTCAGACTGGAGGCACTGGGCATGATTCCAATCTATTATGGAGTTTCTGGTGCCTAAGAAGGCTTGACCTCCTGCTGAAGTTTCTCATGCAAGTACTACAAGTATAAGGTTGCTCACCTGTGTGGGTTCTCTGGTGTTTAATAAGGTGGGCTTTCTGAATGAATCTTTTGTTACACTCATAACATCTGAAGACCTGCTTTGCTATTTGTGAAGCATTCGCCCTGCAGGTGGGGAGCGAGAGCTCAAACAGAAATCCTTGCTTGGGTCCTTGTGCTTTATACTATGTGCACTTAACTGGGTGCCCACCGCCTGGCACTGACCTCTAGAATTCTACACACACTTACCAAAAAGTAAACAAACAAACAAACAAACAAAAAACCTGAATATATATTCTTCTCCATTTTCTTCTAGTGTTTTCAAAAAATAGATCATATGCTGGGTCACAAAACTAGCATCAATAAATTTAGGAATATTGAAATTATATTAAGCATCTTTTAAAAAATATATTTATTTATTTTTTCCTTTTGTTGCCCTCTTTTCTTTTTCATTGTTGTAGTTATTATTGTTGTTATTGATGTTGTCATTGTTGGATAGGACAGAGAGAAATGGAGAGAGGAGGGGAAGACAGAGGGGGAAAGAAAGATACTTCCAGGCCTGCTTCACTGTTTGTGAGGCGACTCCCCTGCAGGTGGGGAGCCGGGGGCTCAAACCAGGATCCTTACGAGGTCCTTGAGCTTTGCTACATGTGCTTAACCTGACTCCCTATCTTAAGCATCTTGTCAGATCATAGTGGAATCAAACTAGCAATCAACCATAGAAATAAATTTAGAAAACAATGAACCATATGGAGGCTGACCTGAACAACAGAGAAAGACAAAGAGAAAATTCTAAAATTCCTGGGACTAATAAAAATCAGTGCATGAGCTATCAGAATCTATGAATCAAACCCTAAGAAGGAAATTCATAGACATACTAGCGCATATCAGAAAACAAGAAATAGTTCAAATGAGCAAACGAGCCTTACACCTGAAGGAACTAGAAAAAAGGATACAGGAAACCCAAAATTAGGAGAAAAGCACTTAGAGCAGAAATAAATGCAGAGGAAAACAACAAAAAGATCAATGCAACTAAGAGCTGTTATTCAAAAAGGCAAACAAAATTGGCAAGTCTTTAGCCAAATCCACTCATAAAAAAGAAAACTCTAATAAATAGGATAATAAATAAAAGGGGAAAATTCAAGAGTCAGGCGGTAGCACAGTGGGTTAAGCGCACGTGGTGCAAAGCACAAGGACAGGCGTAAGGATCCTGGTTCAAGGCCCCAGCTCCCCACCTGCAGGGGAGTCTCTTCACAGGCGGTGAAGCACGTCTGCAGGTGTCTCCCCCTCTGTCTTTCCCATCTCTCTCCATTTCTCTCTGTCCTATCCAACACCAATGACATCAATAACAACAATAATAACTACAACAATAAAAACAAGGGCAACAAAAAGGGAATGAATAAATAAATATAAAAAATTAAAAGGGGAAAATTCACAACTGACAACACAAATACAAATAGTCATGAGAGATTACTATGGACACCTATATGCCACTAAACTGAAGAATCTGGAAAAAATGGAAAAATTCTTAGATTGAATCAGAAGGAAATAGAAAACATAAAAAGACCAATTACAGGCAAGGGTAATAGACATTAATCATTTAATTACTCCCCAGAAACAAAACCCTTGGATAAAATTTTCAAATAAAGTATCGCAATGTTTTTTATGTCGCTTTATGATCCCACTGACTCTGGTAGTCACTCTCCCCTCTTTCTATGACAGAAACAGAGTAATAGAGATGGGAGAGAAAGGGGGAAGGGATTGAGGGAGGGAGGGAGGCAGGTGGAGAGAGAGAGAGATGGAGAGGTATCGAGATCTGTAGCACTGCTCTTCTACTCATGAAATTTTTCTTTTGTAGATGAGGAGGGTGAGGCTTGAGCCTGGGTCCTTGCACATGTGTTCACTTTTACCTAGCCCTATTTCATGTTATTAAAAAATATTCATGAGAGAGAAAGCCAGAATATCACTCTGACAAAAGTGATGCCAGAATTTGAACCTGGGACCTCATGTTTGAGAGTCTAATGCCTTATCCACTGTGCCACCTCTCAGATATAACCAGATGGTCCTAGCAATATATTTAACCAATCCTTCAAAGACAACTTATTACCTACCTTTTTCAAGTTATTCTTAAAATACTGTAAAATTAACTTTTTAAAAAACAATCCAAAACTGAAATGAAAGGCATGCAACCAAACATTTTCTATGTACTCAGCATTATTTTGATATCAAAAATTCAGAGAACTCCCCCCCCAGCAAAAAAAAAAGGAAAAAAGCTGTAGGGCAATATCCCTGGTGAACACAGGTGGTGATTCTCAAAAACGTTATCAAACAGAGCTGGGAGCTGAGACTTCTTGCCTGCACATGGGGAGTGGGATTCAAACCCAGTCCTTACATATGGTGATGTGTGCACTTAACCAGGTACACCTAATGCCTGAACCCTTTTCAATATTTTTTCCATCACTGGGGCTTCACTACTCTGGACCAGACTTTTCAGATGGAAAGAAAGAGACAGAGGGAGAGAAGGAAAGATACCACAGCAATGAAGCTTCCTTCAGTGCAGTGGAGGTCAGCTTTGAACCTGAGTAGGGCAGACAGCAAAGCAGATCCACCATCCCAATGAACTATTTTGCTGGCCCAGTTTTTTTCTATTTTAAGACCATCCCAGGCTTTTTGTGTGCTTTTAGTTCTCTCTTGGGAGTCGGGCAGTAGGGCAGCGGGTTAAGCGCATAAGGACCAGCACAAGGATCCGGGTTCGAGCCCCCGGCTCCCCACCTGCAGGGGAGTTGCTTCACAGGCGGTGAAGCAGGTCTGCAGGTGCCTGTCTTTCTCTCCCCCTTTGTCTTCCCCTCCTCTCTCCATTTCTTTCTGTCCTATCCAACAATTACAACATCAATAACAACAACAATAATAACTACAACAATAAAACAAAAAAGGGCAACAAAAGGGAATAAATATTTTTTAAAAAGGTCTCTCTTTAAGTTAAATTTGGTATTTATTGGACAGAGACAAAGAGAGCAATTTGTGGTGGTGGGGGCAGTGGCGCACTGGGTTAAGCACACATAGTACGAAGTTCAATGACTCCTTCAGGGATCCAGGGTTGAGCCCTCGGCTCCCCACCTGCGGGGGGGGGGGGGGTGTCACACTTCACAAGTGGTGAAGCAGGTCTGCAGGTGTCTATCTTTCTCTCCCCTTCTCTGTCTCCTCTCCTCTCTCCATTTCTCTCTATCCTATCGAACAACAAAACAAAATAAAAATCAGAAAAATGGCCACAGGAGCAGTGGATTTGTAGTGCAAGCACTGAGTACCAGCAATAATCCGGGAGGCAAACAAATGAACAAGCACCCGATAAATTGAGAGGAAAAGAGGAGAAAGATTTTTTTATTATTATTATAGACAGAGACAGACTGGCCTTCAGCACAGCTTCACTACTTGTGAAGCTTGCCAGCTGCAGGTGGGAATCCCGGACTTAAAACCAGGTTCTTGTGCACTGTAATAAGTGTGCTCTTGCGGGCGCAGCGGGCGGACTAATGGCCCTATAGAGCCATCTTTAAACATGGCGGTTGACAGCCCTGAAAATCTGGGTTTCCCTGAGGCCATTCAGTATAGACAGTAAAGAGTTACACAAATCTTTGCAAAATGCCCAGCATTTGGCTCCCCATTTTCTACCTAGATTCAGGAGATGCAGGGACACATCCTATGCCTTCTGTAAAACGGAAAGCTGAGATTTAAATGACGCTTTCTCTAATGATCAAGCCCGAAGACGGAGGGGAAAGGCAAGTTTTGTCCCAACTCTACATATTCTTGGGCAAATCTACAATTTCCTCTTATGAATCTCAAAGTGAGAGGGCCGGGCAGTGGCCCAACGGGTTAAGCGCACATAGCGTGAAGCGCAAGGACCAGCATAAGGATACTGGTTAGAGCTCCTCCAGCTCCACCCCTGCAGGGGGGTCGCTTCACAAGAGATGAAGCAGGTCTGCAGGTTTCTGTCTTTCTCTCTGTCTCCCCTCCCCTCTCAATTTCTCTCTGTCCTATCCAGTAAAATGAAAAAAAAAAAAAAAAAGGCCACCAGGAGCGAGAACGCCGGAGGGAATATATATATAGAACCAAAGTGAGAATAGAATGGACACCCCCCACATACTTTGAGCCAGAGTACATGCCACTGCCCCACTTCCCACTATTAATCCTCGACACATTCAGGATCTCAGCAACGGCGCCCCAGAAGCACTGGGCCCACAGGTAGGTACACAGCAATGGCAGGCGAACGTTAGAAATAACTGTGGTAGCCTTAATACACACCAAGGTCAGAACACATCCCGCTTGCTCTTGGACCCCTGACTATGACCCCACCGCAAACTGGAAAAAGCTGGTTCCCACTCTGCTGCCGTCCTACTTACTTACTACCAGGCAGGTGCACCAACAGCTGTAAGCGGCATACATGATGGTCTCCTTTCAGGAGAAAGTTCTGCGGTTCCCTCCACTAGGCGAAAATTTCTGGCTTCCGGTTTTCCGGAGGGCACCTCCCCCACTAGCTGAGTGGTAGTAAAGTTGCCTTACCTCCCTGCTGCCCCCGCCCCCCGCCAAGCTGCTTGGGAGTCACGTGGTCACTAGCACACGCATGAGCACTAGCACACTAAAGCAGGCATGTGACACTTTCAAAGAATGGAAGCACGAGAGACTATCCCTTTCCTTTCAGAGTAGTCTAAAGAGTAAATCATCCAGATACACCAAAATACTATAGCATGGTTTTATGTCACCACCATAAAGCACCTGAGGAACTCCAACCTTGCTGGACAGTTTGCTCAAAATCAGAGTTGCTCTTAAAGAGTTGCACAAGTTCTAGACACGGACTTTTAAAAACCTAGTCCCAATTCTGCATACTCTTGGGCAAATCCCCAATTTTCTCTTATGAACTCCAAAGTGAGAACACAATGGGTACCTCCCCTCATACTTAGGTACTACACCAGATTTTTGTTTTCCCCACCAGGATTATCTCTGGAGCTTGGTGCCAGCACTAGGAATTGGCCGCTCCCAGTTGTCATTTTCCCCTCCACCCCCTCATTTTTATTGGACAGGACAGAGAAATTGAGAGAGGAAAGAGAGATAGAGAGACACTTACAGACCTGCTTCACCCCCTCATAAAGCATCCCCCTTGTAGGTGGTGACTGGGGGCTCAAACCTGGGTCCTTGGACATGGTAATACGTGCACTTAACCTGGTGCACCAACTCCCAGCCCCAACATCAAACTTTTTTTTTACATACTACACAAAACTTTGGGTGGGGAAAGTGGTGCTCAGATATTGTGGTGAATGCAGTCTTCAGACCACTGATTAAGTTTCCTGCTGAAATAAGAAAATAAGCATATGGGTAATGAAAGGAGAAGAGGAACCAGGGATTTCTGGCGGGCTTTCACACTTGAATTCCTTTACGCTGAGAGGGAGCCACCCCAGTTTGTAGCGGGCTTCCACTTCCACAATCCCATGGACTGTTCCCGCCCTCCCGCCCAAGTTTAAAAATCCCGCTGCTTTCACTTATGTCCAATCAACTTTCACTAAGAATCCTGAACGCCACTTTTGGGCACTGACGGTGAATCCAGGGTGCTCAGACCACATCCCATTTCTCCCAGCTGAGGACTCTCAAGCAGATTATTCTACTGCCTTTGGCTCTGGAATCCTCATTTTTCGAGGATAATAATGTCCGAACAAGGATTCTGATGCTGCTTGTAACACGATCATCCTATGTTCACAAGTTCACAACACGGAGCGCATCCTAGTCTTGTGACCAGTATGAATTCTTGACTTTGTCATAGAAAGAATTCAGGGACAAGCCAACATCAGACCTAAAGGCATGCATATTAAGGAAGGATAAACAAGATGGGGAAAGTAGGAGAAAAGATCAGCAAGTTAGTTTTTCCTGGAGATGAGCATCAACCCTTATTTCAGAGTTTGTCTATGGCCTGCTGGAATTTGTGGGGGAATCTTCAAAGTGATCCTCTCTCCCATTTTCTGATGCTTCAGTACAGGTTTACCAGCTTTTCAGTTTTTTCAGAGCAGTCATCTCAGAGAGAGCAGCTGTGAGCATTAGTAAAACTCTCTGCCTTGGCTTCACCCTGCTGAATTTCCATAGCAGTAAAAAGCAGTTTGTTTCTTTTTCTCTCATTCAGAAACACAGCTTGTTCCAAACAAAGGGTCAAATTTCAAGTGACAGATCCCATTAGCCTCCATCTGTCTAACTTAACCAACCTCAGGCTCAGCTGTTTATATTTTCTTCAGGAAAAAATGTCTAGTGATCAGTTAAATATGATTAAGTAAGCAATAAATAATCAGTAGCAATGGTGATCAAATAATTAATGATAAATTACCATTAGAAAAATCAGAGTATAAAAGATAAGCACTAGTCCAAAAGATTATTCAGAAGTAGAGCACAAGACTTGCATGCTTAAGGACTCAAGTCAGATCTCAGGCACTCCATATGACAGATCTGAACAGTGCTCTCATCTCTTAATCTCAAAACAAGTACATATCGGGGACAGCTCACCTGGTAGAGTGCACACTTTACCATGCACAAGAACCTAGGTTAGAGTCCTTGGCTACATGTGTCAGGTGAGCACAATACAAAGGAGAAGCTTCAGAAGTGATGCAACAGTGCTGTAGTCTCTCTCTCTCTCTCTCTCTCTCTCTCTGTCTCTCACTTCTATCTTCAAAAACTGGGTCTGGGGGCCAGGTGATGGTACACACAAATGAGGGCTCATATTACCATGTTCACTTACCCAGGTTCAAGTCCCTAATCTCCACCTGCAGGAGACAAATTTTGTGAGTCATGAAGCCGTGCTACAAGTTCTGTCTCTTTCTATCTCTGTCGCCCCCTTCCTTTCTCAATTTCTGTGTCTATCCAATAAATAAATAAATAAATATTTTTAAAGCAATGGGCCTGGTGGAAGGAAATACTGTTTTACACAACAGACTTTCATGCGTGAGGCCCTAAATTTCCAGGCTCAATTTCCAGCAATCCCATAAGCCAAAGCTGAGCAGTACTCTGGTAAAATAAAAATAAAAAGAGTTCTTTGAATTAATGTGTTTATATCCTTTGAATATGAATCTAGGAGTGGTATTGTAGAAGCATAAGACACTTCCATTTTCATTGATTTAAGAAGTCTCCATATTATTTTACATCAGGACTACATCAGTCTGCATAGCAATCAGAAGTGTGCTAGAATTCCTTTTTCTTCACATTCTCACCAACATTTATTGTTTATAGTCTCTTTGATATGATCCATTCTGACAAGTGTGAGGCAATAGCTCATTTTAATTTATATTTATTTTATACTATATTGAATATACATCACCTATTTCTCTTTTAATATTTATTATTATTTTTAATTTGATAGGACATAGAAATTAAAAGGAAAGGGGATAGAGAAAGGGGTAGAGAAAGAGAAATAACCTCTAGCACTGATTCACCATTTATCACACCCCCCCCCACAGGAGGGAACCAGTGATTTGAAACAAGGTACTTGAGCACAGTAATTATGTGAGCTCAACCACTTACACCACTGCCTGGCCCTGTAGGAGTCTGTGTTTAAATGATATCAGGGGACCAGGTGGTGGCACACCCAGTTAAGTGCACATGCTACCATGCCCAAGGACTGGAGTTTGAGTCCCCACTCCCCATGATCGGTGAAGCAGGTCTATGGATCTCTCTCTCTCTCTCTCTCTCTCCAATTTATTTCTATCCTATCAAATAAGAAAGGAAAAACAAAAAGAAAAACGGTTGTTTGGAGCAATGAATCTGTAGTGCTGGTATAACTCCTAGTGATAACTCTGGTGGCAAAAATAAAAAATAAAAATAAATACAATCTAAAGGATAATGAGCTATATATAACTTGTGACTAAATGTTCCTACTGGATCTGTAACACAAACTCAGAATATTAACAAAGACCTATGATGTGTTGTTCTAGAATAATTTCTTAGATTAGAAACTCTAAGATTAGAAAAAAAAAGAAAAAAGAAAAAAAGAAACTCTTAAGATTAGAAAACCCCCAGAGAACAAAGATCAATGAAAACATCAACAGATTTATTATAAAAATAAAAATCACGAATATAAGACTAATAAGGTTAAGATGAAAAACCTTTAATCAGTAATGAAAAAAACAAAACTAAGCTAAACAGTCTCTGGAAGATACAATACATTTAGCCAAAATACATAGCACCTAAAAGGTTTTGTTTAAAGTAATTGTTGAGAATTGTCAAACATTTTTTTTCCAAAAATAATTTTCAATCAGAATCAAAATACATTTAAATCTGCCTAGAGAAAAAAAAAACTTCATAGATAATTCAATGTTTCCCCTTTAAAAAAAACTATTTGTAAAATGGAAACACTGACGTTAACCATAGGATAAAAGGGGTACAAGTCCACACAATTCCCACCACCAGAATCCGTATCCCATAACCTCTCCTGATAGATTTCCATGTTTCCCTTTTTAAGCCCTTTTCAGTAGGGTGATAGAAATTGCTCTCCAATGGTAGCAGGACAGAATGTTCTCTACCACGATCACATTGACAACATCAGCTATTCGAGGTGTATATCCATCAGGAAGTTTCAGAGAATCCAAGGTGAAAAAGATATCATCACCTATCACCCCATTTCTTCCCTGGATGTTGGTAATGCAGACCTATATTTTTTTTTAAAAAAAGAAAACATTTATATAAAAGCATCAAACACAGCATCAGGATCTGTATCTCCCCACTAACGTTAAACCCAAGGTATGTGCAAATCAGTGATTCCCAGCCTGCCTGACATATTGACAGTATCAGGAGTGGATTGTGAAGCTATGTCCAGATCCCACCTCACATTATTAACTCAGTTCTGGTCTTGGGAGTAGAAACTATTCTAAATACAACACACACTACTCATTGACCTATATAGTTACAGTCAAAGGAGAAAAGGGTGAGAAAGGAACATGGCAGTAAACTGAGCACATTTTCTTCTCTTTCTGTTACATTTCAAGCTTCATCTCTAATTCTATCGAAGTTGAGTTTCCCACTTTTTTTCAGTGTCCAATATGCAAACCATACCTGGCTTTCAATATAAGTTCTAGTCTCATACCAACCCTATCCATCCTTTCTCAAGAATTTCCTAATATGATTTGTTTTCTGTTTCTGTCACGCTCAGAACATTTTAATATCGCTCGAACCAACTGTGTAATTGAGAATTTTTGTTATGATTGTATCTAATATTCTCTGATTATTTCCTTTCAGAAACACAGAAAAGGTGAATAGATTTCTTAGCAAAGAGTGTATTTCTTTTCAAGTTTCCAAACATATCCAACAGAGTTGTGAGCAGTAAATTTATTGATAAAGAAGGGTAAAACAAATAAACAAGAGCAAAATGTAAGTGAACTGCTGTTGGGAACACAGTTTCTTATTTACTTATTTATCTATTTATTTTTGCCTCCAGGGTTATCACTGTGGCTCAGTGCCAGCACTACGAATCCACTGCTCCTGGAGGCTATTTTTTTCCATTTTGTTGCCCTTGTTGATGCCCTTGTGTGGTTGTTGTTGTTATCGATGTTGTTGGATAGGACAGAGGGAAATTGAGAGAGAAGGGGAAGACATAGAGGAGGAGAGAAAGACACCTGCTTCACTGCTTGCAAAGCGATCTCCCTGCAGGTGGTGAGCTTGATGTTTGAACCAGGATTCTTACACCGGTCCTTGTGCTTTACATCATGTGTGCTTAACCCACTGCTCTACTGCTCAGTCCCCAGGGAACACTTGTTTTACTTACAGTGAACAAAAGTAATTATGGGACATTAACATAATTAGCATATGGCTAGGTACAGGCTGACATCAAGAGCATATGAAAGACTTATGTAAACTCAGAAGGGACTGTGGGTATGGGAAGGTACTTAACCAAGTGTCTGACCAAAGTTCACTCCATTTGGGTCTCTTCTTACCTCCCTTCCACTGCTGCCATTCCTGTCTTATCTTCTCCCTGGATCCCCACTATGTTGCTTCCCCAGGGACCTGCATGTGTTGAAGCTGAACGCTGGTGAACTAACTTTAAGTACTAATGGCTCCTGCCACAGTCTAGCTGGCCTCTTTCTCCTATTTTCCCATCATGGTTTTTAGGTAAATACTAAGCCTGTGTTTTGATAAATCCCAGCAAATGCCCAACAGGAATTTTTATTTTTTACTATGAACTACCTCAGATAGATGCTTATGCCTCAGAGGCTTCACTGAGAGGGCCTTTCTGCTCTGAGTCTCTGGATGGATGGAAAACTCCACTTCTACACAGTCACCTTGATAAGGCTCAAAATCTAAAAAGTCAGAGAGAGAAAAAGTATGTTGGAATTAGCTTTTATTTTTGGTAATGTTAAATTTCACAAATTACTTCAACATTGTACCACCTTAAATAATTTTTGAATGTTTGTTTGTTTATCATGACAGAGAGTAAGTGAGGAGGGAGAGAAACCAGACTACTGCTCAGTACTGGTATAAGGTGGCACCAGAGATGGAACCTGTAGCCTTTGGGGTCTAACAGTCTGAGTTACCTTCCTGACCTTTAAATTAGTTGCTGTCAAATCAAAGGTACATTCTGAACATCTTCAAAGAGATGAGATATATATCTGTGGAAGACATATAGGCTTTGATGTTTTCTACTGACTTAACAATGCCAGCTGGGGAAAAACATCAACTCTGCATCACAGGACTATCTTTTTGAGAGCAGCACAAGCGTTATTAAACCATCCGTTATATTCACAACTCCTTCTGGAGAGACAGAAAAATATATGAGTAAGAGTACACATATGAACCTGGCTGTCTGGATTCAAACTTTGATGCTGCCACCTAGTGCCATTAGTAAATATATTTGATTTCTCTGTGTCTCATTTCTTCATCTATAACATGAGAAGTGTAATAGTGGTACTTAACACATACAGTTGAAGAAAAAAATTATTTGTATATATTCACTTCACAGAATAGTATCTGGCAACAGCAAATAAATATAGATTGCTATTAGTGGTAGCAGCAGCAAGAGAACACATTGACTATATGGCTACAGAAAGACTTTTCTGAGGGGCTGGGTGGTGGTGCACCTGTTTAAATGCACATGTTACCTTGCACAGGGTTCTAGGTTTGAGCCCCTGAGCCCAAACTGCAGGGAGGAAGCTTCATGAAGCAGTACTGCAACTGTCTCTCTCTCTCTCTCCCTATCTATCTCCCTTCCCCCCTCTCAATTTCTCTCTGTCCTATCTAATAATAATAATAATAATAATAAAATGCCGCTGGGAGTGGTGGATTCATCACGAGGCACCAAGCCTCAGATTAAAACAAATACCAAAAGAAAAGAATTTTCTCAGGTGTTCCAGAAAGAGAGAGAAAACTACATCTTATTTTGACAGTTACAAACTAATATTTACAGATTTTTCACATTAAGTCAAAAGTGAGTCACAGGCTATGAAGGTACCATAGAGGGTATGAAGCAAATGGAAGTCTCATTTTACTAGAAGTGAAAAGTTATATAACCAATCCAGAAAGCTGGCCATATGTACTTAAAACATTCCTGTCCCCTGTGACCCAGCATTTCCAAGTTCCATCATAGCTCTTTCTTTGTTCCTCCTAAGTTCCATTACAACTCTATTTTAGAATTAGCCAAGATCTTTCCTCCCTAACTTCTCTTCTTTTTAAAAATATATTTTATTTATTTATTTATGAATTGCATAGAGATTGAGAGAATTTTAGATGCCCTTGTTTTTTTATTTTTGTTGTAGTTATTGTTGTCGTTGTTAGATAGGACAGAGAGAAATAGAGAGAGGAGGGGAAGGTAGAGAGGGGGAAAGAAAGACACCTGCAGACCTGCTTCACAAGTGACTCCCCTGCAGGCGGGGAGCCAGGGGCTGGAACCAGGATCCTTGCCCCCGTCCCTGTGCTTTGCGCCACGTGGCTTAACCCTCTGTGCTAACCAAGAGAATTTTAGAAGGGAAGGGGAGATAGAGAGGGAGGGAGACACCTGCAGCCCTGCTTCACAGCTTGTGAATGGTCCCCACTGAAGGTGGGGATGAAGATTTGAAAGTGGGTCCTTGTGCACTGTAATGTGTCTGTTCAACCAAGTATGCCACCACTTGCCTATCACCCCCCTTTCTTTCCCATCATCCCTTCCTCCCTCCCTCCCTTCCCTCTTTCCTCCCTCCCTCCCGCACTCCTTTCCTTCCTTCCTCCCTCCCTCCCTCCCTTCCTTCCTTCCTTCCTTCCTTCCTTCCTTCCTTCCTTCCTTCCTTCCTTCCTTCCTTCCTTCCTTCCTTCCTTTTCCCTCCAGGGTCATCGCTAAGGCTCATTGCCAGCACTACAAATCCACTGCTCCTGGCAGACATTTTTCCATTTTACTAGATAGGAGAGAGAAAAATTGAGAGAGGAAGGGGAGATAAAGAGGGAGATAGAAGACAGACACCTGCCCCCTGCAGGTGGGGAGCCAGGGGTTTGAACCTGGTACCTTGTACAGGTCCTTGCACTTTGTAATTTGTGTTCTTAACTGGGTGCAATACCACCTGGCCCCCTTCTCACTCCCTTTCCTACACACAGTTTTGTGTAACTTTACATAATAGCCATAAGCTGGTAAGTCCAAAATATAGAACTGCAATACTAATCAGCTTCTGATTCCTACATCTAAGTGCTTATTCAAATTATTGAGTCTAAAATTGAGTTCTTGGGGCTGGGTGGTGGGACACCGGGTTGAGCGCACCTTACAATGTGCAAGGACCCAGATTCAAGTCCCTGGTCCCCACCTGCATGGGGAAAGCATTAAGAGAGGTGAATCAGGAGTGTTGGTGTCTCTCTGTCTCTCTCCCTCTCTATCATCCCCTTCCCTCTCAATTTCTGACTGTTTCTATCCAATAGATAAATATAATAAAAATAAAATTAAAAAAATTAAATTGAGTTCTTGCAATTCTCACACACCCAATTTTGCGTCTCAGTCTTTCTTTTTTATATTTATTTGATAAGACAGAGAAATTGAGAGGGAAAGGGGAGCTAGAGAGATACAGAGAAACCCCAGTAGCACTGCTTCCCTACTAGTGAAACTTCCACCCTCCCATCTATGCTCCTCAGTCTTTTTACATCTTGAAAAATGTAAACTTATCCTTGCCATTGTTCAAACAAAATACTGAGGAGTAACCCTTGACTTCTCTTCTTGTTTCTTCGCAACAAACATCCATCAGTCAATACTTCCACTTTTGGTTCAGCAAAATAGCTCACCCAGATAGTGACCCTGCTTTACTATATACACAACCCAGTTTCAAGACTAGCTCCCACCACACTGTCGAGAGCTTCCATGTTGCAGTGTCACCCATCCCCCTGTTTATGATCTGAAAAAGTTGGCACTGATTGATGAAACCCCAGCGATGACCAAAAGAAAAAAAAATCCTCTTGTATCTTCAAAATGATTCTAGAATCAAAATCAACCTTACAGCCTCCGCTTGTACTAACATTAGTACAATCTCCATTCTCACTTATGTGGACTGTTACAATGGATTCCTACATTGTCTTGCCAATTACATCCTTATTCTATTTAGTCTGTTCTCCTCATGAGAGTCAGAGGGAGAGTCTTTTTTTCCCCTTTATGGGGACTGGATTAATGGTTAATAGTCAACAGTAAAATACAGTAGTTGGTACATGAGTAACATTTCTGAATTTTCCACATAACAATCTAACCCCCTCCAGGTCCTCCTCTACTATCATGCTCAAGGACCTGAACCCTTCCCCCAGAGAGAACATCGTAAAACATGATTCACCTTATATAAAATCACTATCCCGCAACTCCAGGCCAAATCCTTATATTTTATAGCATACCTATAAATCCCTATGTGACTCAATTCCTTACTCTCCCTTTTAAGGTGGATTCTGGTAACTGCTTGCTTCCCATTCAAATCAGGCATAAAATAAGGAAGAAAGAGAGAAAGGAAGGAAGGAAAGAAATGGAGAAAGAAAAAAAAAAAACCAGCCTCAATGTCCAAAACTGTTCAGTTAGCTCTCAATATTGTAACTATCTAGAGTATGTTACTCATAGTTGGACCATTTTGTCTTCTTATTGAACATAAACAACCTCATAGGATACCTCAGATAAAGTCACTCTCAGCCCACAACAAAATGAAACAAAACAAGACCACTTTGCACTTCTATCTAAAAGACAGAGGCCTATGTAAAAGATACCTTCTATCTAAAAGACAAGGCCCTGTGCTACCCACAAAACACACACTCAAAAGTTTGCTACCACTTACTCATCATTCTTCATTATGTGGAACAACAGAAAAATAACACAATTCTTCTTTCTCTGACAGTCCCATCACATTTGTTTGTTTGTGTGTGTGTGTGTGTGGTTAATGGTTTACAGTATAGTCTTTAACACATAGGCACAGCTTCTCATCTCCCTTTGATTAGTATCTAGGACCCCAATGCTCCTTCATCCTGTCCCTTTCCCAGAGTCCTTTGTCCAAGTTTCACATTATGTTTTCTCCATGCTGTTCTTTATTCTTAAATTCCACCTTAAAGTGAGATCATTTGGTATTGGTCTTTGCATTTCTGGCTTATCTCACTCAATATGATGCATTCAAGTTCTGACCATGATATTGTAAAGGATATGGCCTCATCATTTCTAACAGCTGCATAGTACTTTATTATGTGTGTGTACCACAGATTTCTTATGCTCAAATTCACTGGTGATCAGAAAAATGCAAATAAAAGCAGTTAGATACTGCTTTACACATGTGAGGCTGTCATACATTAGAAAAGACAGAATCACCAACTGTTAGCAAGGCTGTGGGTGGGAAGAGACCTTCATACATTGCTGGTGAGAATGTAAATTTGTCTAATTCTTATGGAAACAATCTAGAGAGTCATCAGGACTCTAGAAATGGACCTACTATCTGACCCAGCAATCCCCCGTCCCAGGGATTTACCCAGGGAAAATAAAAACACATGTCTTAAAAGACCTATGCATGGGGGTCAGATGGTAGCATAGTGGGTTAAGCTCACATGGCACAAAGCACAAGGACCGGTGTAAGGGTCCTGGTTCAAGCCCCCAGCTCCCCACCTGCAGGGTGGTCGCTTCACGGGTAGTGAAGTAGGTCTGCAGGTGTCTGTCTTTCTCTCCCCGCCTCTGCTTCCCCTCCTCTCTCCATTTCTCTCTGTCCTATCCAATAACAACAGCAATGAAAACAGTAATAATGACAACAATAAGGGTAACAACAAGGGCAATGGAATGGGAAAAATAGCCTCCAGGAGCAGTGGATTCCTAGTGCACCCCAGAAAATAAATAAATAATAAAAATAAAGGTCTATGCACACCAATGTTCATAGCAGCACAGTTTAATAGCCCCAATGGCAGATTAGCAGCCATCATTTTTTTAAAAAAAATTGTTTCCTCATTTAGTGTGAGAGGAGATGGAAGAGAGATTGAGGGCCATAGCCCTGTTCATCTCTGACATAAGAGACTGTGGGGATTGAACCTGTAGCCTCTGGGACCTAAGGTATGCAAGTTGGTGCTCTGACAGGCTGAGCTACCTCCCTGCCCCCTATTATGCTTAATAACATGCAGAACAGAATGTGGCTGACAATGGCAGCAAAGTAAAAATCTTGGGGGGAGGGGGAGGGTAGATGTTCAACTTTACTATGGGGGGAGGGGGAGGGAAACAGGCCTTTGGTGGTGGGAATGGTGTTAATATACACTCTTATTAACTTATAATCTTACAAATCACTATTTAATTAATATGAGAGAAATTAAATTGTTTATTATCATTTTCATTGGGTTTCAAAATAGGATTAACAGCAGCTGTTCTGGGAGCTAGGAGATAGTACACCTGGTAGAGAATACACCTTACCATGCTTTGAGCCCCAAGCACCACGGGAAAACACCATGTACAGTGAAATGGTGCTATAGTGTCTCTCTTCCTACTCAAAGTCTCTCTCTCTCTCCCCCCTCCCTTCTTCCCTCCCTCAAGCCCTCCCTCTCTGGCTATAATTATCAGATACTGAAAGTTTAAGAGAGAGAGAGAGAGAGAGATCGGGAGAGAGAGAGACTCTGCAGAGGAATTTCACAGGTACAAAACCCCAGTAGCAAAAAACAGACAAGAAAAGCAACAACAAAGGCAGCTATTCTGATAATTCGATGATTGATTAGGTACTCAGGTCTTCTATTATATCTTGTTTTATTTCTTGTTGTTTGACATCTCTCAGCACAAGGTACATATGATGCTACACATCAAACCTGGCACCTCTTACATCTAAGAACCACACACTCTCACTGAGCTATCTTCCCAGCTTTATATTATTTACTTAAAAACTTTCTCTGTGACGATGATATTGTGTCCTTTGGGACAAAATGGATGGAACTAGGGGTGACTGTGCTTAGTAAAATAAGTACAGAGATAAAAGACAACTACTGGATGGTTTCACTCATATGTGGAATCCAGAGAATTGATACACATAAACTTAAAAAAAAAAGAAGTAAGAAAACTGTTTCTAAGACTTGTGAAAACTATGGTAGTTAACTTTAACTTTGGAAGGCAGGAGGTTGGAGACACAGAACTTGGGTGGTGGGTGTGGTGGGTGTGGTGTGGTGGGTGTGAAACTATGCACTGCAATCTTACAATTTGTACCCTACTATTAATCACACATAAAAAACGAAAAACAAAAATATATCTTTTTAAAAAGTCTCTGTGTATGTTCTATACAGACCCAACCATTATAAGTATAACAACTTAGAATGTGTTCAATTTTAAAAATATCTTTACTAATCATACGAGAGAGAAACTGAGACCAGAGCACTGCTCTGATCTGGCATATGTAGTGATGGCAATCAAACTCAGCCTCAAACATACAAGTTCTACTCTCTACAAGCTGAACCACCTCTGGTGGGAGGTGAGAGCATCAGGTCTTATTTTATTTACAAGAACATTGTCACAGAGTATATATTTTCATATCTCCCCAAATATTCTTTCTCATCCTGGACAGAATTTGTGTTGTAGCACTGTATCTCCATTCTCTCTTTAAGCCTCAAGGACCTTATTTCATCTTTCTTTCCTTCTCTCCAAACAAACCCTTTAGATAAAAAACATGTTAAAGTTCTTCTGACTTTGAGAAGAAGTCTGGTGAGGGCTACCATTGGTGGTGATTTCCTGCTGGCATGGTTGTAAATAAGAACCAAGAAATTGCCTTGGAGCTTAGCAAACACAGGAGACTTTTTCTTTTAGAATCAGGCATTTCTGCCTAATTGGGTCTTAAAGTCCTAGCAGCCACCAAACAATCATCTCTGGGCACCTCTAGGGTTAACAATTAAGGTCAAAGTATGATTTATACACAAGAAAAGTAAAATGCAAGGCTCCTTTGTATAACTGAAACAAATCCCTCCTTTTTTTTTCTATTTTTTTATTTAAGAAAGGATTAATTTAAAAAACCATAGGGTAGGAGGGGTACAATTCCACACAATTTCCACCGCCCAATCTCCATATCCCACCCCCTCCCCTGATAGCTTTCCCATTCTCTATCCCTCTGGGAGCATGGTCCCAGGGTCATTGTGGGTTGCAGAAGGTAGAAGGTCTGGCTTCTGTAAATCCCTCCTTTGTATCCAAGTGAAATGGGAAGTGATTTGGCTTAATCGGGTATACAATTTTACTTCTATTACTCTTTCCAATTCCAGTCTGACGCGGGTTGTAGGAACTCAAGCTCAGATCACACACAGAGATAAAGTTACAAGGCTATTTCCAGACTTTATTTTAATACATTTGGATTTTAAAATCATTTTAAATGTTTTAAATATCTTATATTCTACTATTAAGTATTTTTAAACATTTTAAAGCATTAAAATCTAGTATTTCTTGCTGTGTTTTTAGTTCATGTAGAAATTCTTTACCTGTATGAATGGAAAAATTACACAAAACTAGGAACTCCATCCAATAAATGAAATATATGCTAGCATATATTTTTTTAAAAATGTATCTGTCCTTTGCTATACATTATTTTCAACTCCAAAGGTCCACCTCAAGTATAAAAGAATGAAGTATTAGAACCAAGGACATTGGACAAGTAGTGCTGCTACTGAAATCTTCTCAGCAAAGAAGTATTACTCCGAATTTGACTCTGGAAATGAAGCTTATAATCATCCCCAAGTATTATTTGTAAAATTCAAAACTAAGGGAGTTGTATTGTTATGTGGAAAACCAAGAAATCTTATGCATGTACAAACCATTGTATAAACCATTGTATTTACTGTCAAATGTAAAACATTAATCCTCCAATCAAGGGAAAAAATCAAAACTAAGTAAAACTGATTTTTTTCTTTTTAAAATGTTTTATTTTGTTTATTTAAGACAGACATAGAGAGAAACTGATAGGAAAGGGAGAGAGGGAATGAGAAACACCTGTAGCACTGCTTCACTACTCATGAAACTTCCCTGTTTGCAATGAGGGACTGGGGACTTGAACCTGGACCCTTGCACATTTTATTTTTATTATTTTTTTCATTTCTTTGTCGGGGAATTAATGTTTTACATTTGACAGTAAATACAATAGTTTGTACATGCATAACATTTCCCAGTTTCTCATATAACAATACAACCCCTACTAGGTCCTTTGTCATCCTTCTTGGATCTGTATTCTCCCCACCCACCCACCCCAGAGTCTTTTACTTTGGTGCAATACACCAACTCCAGTTCAGATTTACTTGTGTTTTCTTTTCTGATCTTAAAACTGACTTAAAAAAAAAAAAACATAAACTATACCTTTACAAATAACATCCAGAGAGAAGTAAGTTGTGTGGCTATTATATTCAGCACATTCCATTAGCGACTTAAGAGAGTCGAGTGGAACTTTACCACAGATGTCTGACTGTTCATCATCATGGCAGTTATCACAGAGAGCATCTACCTGTGAGTTAAACACACAGTTACATCAAAGAGATCAGGCACAAACTAACAGCTATGAAACAAAAAGTCAAAGGGGGCTGATGATGGCACACGCTTTCAGACAAAGTAAAATGATAGAAAATTGGGCTGTGGAGGATGCTCATCAATATAAAGCATTTGCAAGACCCTGCCTTCATTCCCTGGCACAGTGGTTTTGAATACATTCACAAGGTAGTGCATCCATCATTGCTAATTCCAGAAGGTTTTTGTTATCTCAGAAGAGGAAACTGCTAATGTGCTTCCCAGCCACCTGGATTTAATTGATCTGGATTTTTTTTTTCTAACTGGAGCAGTATAAATGTGGGCCCTTTGTATCTGATTACTTTCATTTAGCAAAAGCTTTTTAAATTCACCCATGTTGCAGACTGAAATATCAGCCTTCATTCTCTTTTTTGAATGAGTCATATTCCATTTTATTAACAGAACATATTTTATTCTTTAAAAATATTTATTTGTCAGTGAGAGAAAAAAATAACAGCATCGCTCTGGTATATGGGATGTTAGGGATCGAACTTAGGATCTCTTGCACAAGTTTAATTTAATTTAATTTGACCTTTTAGAGAAGTTTAAGAAAGTTCAGCTGAAAATTCCCATGTATTCTTGTACATTAACTACAGCTTCTCCTACAACTAGTTTCTTGCACTTGTTCAACTGATACTTTTATTTAAAAAAAAATCATGAGCCGGGGGTCGGGCGGTAGTGCAGTGGGTTAAGTGTACATTGTGTAAAGCACTAAGACTGGCGTAAGGATCCCTGTTAGAGTTCCCAGTTCCCCACCTGTGTGGGGGTCACTTCACGAGCAGTAAAGCAGGTCTGCAGGTGTCTCTCTCTCCCCCTCTCTGTCTTCCCCTCCTCTCCCCATTTCTCTCTGTCCTATCTAACAACAATCATAATAACCACAACAATGATAAAACAACAAGAGCAACAAAAAAGGGAAAAAAAAGGTTTCCAGGAGCAGTGGATTTGTGGTACAGGCACGGAGACCTATCAATAAACCTGGAGGCAAAAAAAAAAAAAAAAATCATGAGCTAAATGAATACACTATATTTAACTAAAGCTCCAAGTTTAATGAGTTCACCCTTTGTGTTATACTGCTATGTGTTTTTAAGGATGTCTAAAAAACATCATTTGTGCATGAAGTTTAATGCATTGACAATATTAAATTCCAAGTAAGAAATATTAATCTTGCCCCCCCCAGTAATTCAGGAGTAAAAAACAAACATACTAATGCAAAATGAGCTGCAGCAAATAGTGAAAATAAATATTTTCTAGCAGTTCCCAGTAGAGGAAGAATTTCAAACTCAGAAAATGTATGACATTTTCTTGAAGAGAGTGAGATTTGACCAAGGCTGTATAAAAAGAGAACGATTTTTACCTGGTAAGTAGGGGTTGGGTTGAAGTTAAAGAATTAAGGAAAACTTCTAATTATTTGTACTAGTCAAGATAGCAGTCATTCCAAAACATGTAAAAATAGCACAAAATAGACAATCTCACATCAATTCCACTTACAAGATTGCAAGTATCCAAATTAAAAAAAAGCAAATACATCAGGAAATTACAAAAGTCATAATTATAACCAAATGTAGATCAGTCCCATAAAATAAGAATAGCTCAATATTAGTAACAGCACTCATATTTTGGGCCAGGCGGTGGTGCACCTGGTTAAGTGCACACATTACAGTGCACAAGTACTGGGGTTCAAGCTCCTGGTGTCTACCTGCAGGGAAAAAGCTTCACTAGTGGTAAAGCAGGTTTATAAGTGTCTCTCTGTCTCTCTTCCTCTCTGTCTACTTCTCCCCTATCAATTTCTCTTTGTCTTTATCAAATAAAAAAAGATTAAAAATAAACTAAAAAATAATAAAATCGCTCATTTTTCTCCAAATCAGTTACTCAAAGGGAATAAAAACTAAATGAAGATTTTGAGGGTGCAGAAAAACATTTGGAAAATTCATTATCCTAATTTTTAAAAATCTAATCTAGAAAGATAACAAAAGGATACTTCTTTAACATAATTAAGATGTTTCAAAATATCTGTCAATCTATACTTTAACACAAAATAGAAATCAGATATGGATTACACCAACCTTTTTTGTATTTCAAGATGCCCATTTTTCCTACTTTTAACATTAATATTTATTTATTTATTTTCCCTTTTGTTGCCCTTGGGTTTTTTTGTTGTTATAGTTATTATTGTTGTTGTTATTGATGCCGTTGTTGTTGGATAGAACAGAGAGATATGGAGAGAGGAGGGGAACACAGAAAGGGGAAGAGAAAGATAGACACCTTCAGACCTGCTTCACCACCTGTGAAGCGACTCCCCTGCAGGTAGGGAGCCTGAGCTGGAACTGGGATCCTTATGCTGGTCCTTCCGCTTTGTGCCACATGTGCTTAACCCGCTGCACTACAGCTCTACTCTCACTTTTAACGTTTTTGTAGGAAGAGAGCCATAAGCTATCTACACTTTAAATTTGCATAACTAAATTATTCTATGCACATTTTATTATGCAAAAGAACCCAGGTTTGAGCCTTGCACACCTCATAGAAGCATCAAGCACAGAGAAGCTTCATGAGCCACGGGTCATACATACAACAGTATCTTTCCACTCTGTCGCTCCCTTCCACATTCTGAGATAGACTAATAAAAATTCCACTAAGGAACAGGAGTTGTACAGATATGAGGACCCATGGTTATAAAATTCATTCACTCATTAGATAAAACTAGAAGTAAAAAAAAAAAAAAGTATGTCTGCTTGAATGGGCCAACCAGTGTTGAATAGATATAAATACTGTATTTTTAGATGTTAAAATCACATCTTAAGGTCCTTAAATATACTATTTCTTTTTTTAAAGCCATATTTTACTATGCGTGTCAAAAATTAACTGTTGGGGGCTGGGTGTTGGTGCACCTAGTTGAGTGCTACAGTGCTCAAGGACCCAGTGCTCAAGGACCCAGTGCTCAAGCCCCTAGTCCCAACCTGCAGGGGGAAAGCTTTGCCAGTGGTGAAACAGTGCTGCAGGTGTCTCTCTGTTTCTCTCCTTCTCTACCTCTCCATTCCTCTCAATTTCTGGCAGTCTCTATCCAATAAATAAAGATAATAAAAAATAACTGTTGATATTGAAGTTATAATGCTTTCCTAAGAATATACATATAACCTAAAAAATAAAAGTGCCCTTCTGGGAAAGTTTTATTCCTCAGACATTGTCTCACTTAAGTTATATAAAGTAATTCATTACTGGAAAAAGGGAACAGAGAAATTTAACCAATTCCACATCTTTCACAATATAATCAACATATTTTATGCAGGGTAATATTACTAAAAAAAGAAAATATAAGAGACTGTTATCCAGGTGGCCATATAAAGATGAATTCTACTTGTAAAAGTAAAAGAAAAAAAAAGATAAGAAACACACAAAAAGGGCCACATCTGAGGAATAATACTGTCCCAGAAGAGCATAAATGGTAATTTTTTTACTTTTCATTTTATGTTATTCTAGAGTTTGGATTATTTAGGTATAATTCAATGTGTATATAAAATTTAAGAAAGATTCAAAGACTTCAGTAAGTTTGCCATCTGTCAAATTGTATAACAAAAAACCTGTATTATACTAAGAAAAAACTGTCTTTAATATATGAAATATAAAACGTTTGATAATTTTAATTATACTAAAATAAATCTTATGTTAAATAATAAATATAAAAATGTATACTGATAAAGGAACAAAGACAGCAAAATAAGAGAAATAAAATTAGCAGGGGGACAGACATTGGTGTATCTGGTTGAGAGCTCAGGTTGCCAAGGTGAAGGATTCTGGTTCAAGCCCCAGGTCCTCACCTGCAGTGGGAAACTTTACCATCACAATCTGTGAAGCCATGGCACAGCTACCTCTCTGTCTCCCTCTCTATCTCCCCCATCTCTCTTAAATTCTCTCTGCTGTCAAATAGAAAAAAGGGGAGGGAGCTGGGTGGTAGTGCACCTGATTAAGTGCACATAGCATTAAACACAAGGACCTACTCTAGGATCCTCTAGCTCCCAACTCCCCACCTGCAGGGGGGATGCTTCACAAGCAGCTAAGCAGGTCTGCAGGTGGCTATCTTTCTCTCTCCCTCTCTTTCTCCCCCTTCTCTCTCAATTTCTCTCTACCCAATCCAATAAAAATGGGAAAATGGCCGCCAGGAGCGGTGGATTTGTAGTGCAGGCACTAAGCCCCAGCAATAACCCTGGAGGCAAAAAAAGAAAGGGGAGGAAAGAAAGAAGAAAGGAAGGAAGGAATGAAGGGGAAAATAATAAGAAAATAAAAGAAATAGGAGTAGAGGGGAAAAATGAAAACTGGGAGCAGTGGATTCATCATGAAGCCAATCAAGTCCCAGCAATAACTGGTATCAATAAAAATAAAATAATAAGGGAGTCCGGCGGTAGCGCAGTGGGTTAAGCGCACCTGGTGCGAAGCACAAGGACCAGCATAAGGATCTCGGTTCTAGTTGCTCCACAGGCAGTGAAGCAGGTCTGCAGGTGTCTATCTTTCTCTCTCTCTCTCTCTGTCTTCCCCTTCTCTTTCCATTTCTCTCTGTCCTATCCAACAACGACGACATCAACAACAACAACAATAAAACAACAAGGGCAACAAAAGGAAATCAATAAATAAATAATTTGAAAAATAAAAAATTCTTAAAAATAAAACAATAAGATTAAGTTTATAACTAACAGAAAACACACTGCACACATTTTTTTTAAAGAGTATATAAGAGGAAATAGTCTGTGAGTTCGGCAGTAGTGCAGCGAGTTAAGCGCACATGGCGTGAAGCCAAGGACCCTTGTAAGGATGGGCTCCCCATCTGCAGGGGAGTCACTTCACAGGTGGTGAAGCAGGTCTGCAGGTGTCTATCTTTCTCTCCACCTCTCTGTCTTCCCCTCCTCTCTCCATTTCTCTCTGTCCTGTCTAACAACAACATCAATAACAACAACAATAACAACTACAACAATAAAAAACATGGGCAACAAAAGAGAAAATAAATATTAAAAATAAATAAATAAACATTTAAAAAGAGGAGATACTCCACAGGCAGTGATATTGTGGTTGGTGGGGGAAGTACAGCCTTTTAAAATTAATATTTATATACTTTTCCCATATTTGGGAGCTACTTTCTTCCCTGATGCAGTTTTCTAGTAATTTTTCTAACTATGACACTATCTCCCCAGACAATAACTTGGGTCTACCTGCATATTAGATGTCAGGCACAGGCAAAAACTAGCAAAGTCATGGGTCCCTTGGAATATACCTAAAATAGACCTACTAGCTTTTTTCCTAAATGGAGGCCCCAAATCTTCATCTGCAATATTCTTGCCTTTAGGTTCAGGATTAGTCAACAGTTTGTTCTGCTATATATGTTAACTCTTTTTTTCACCCACCAGGTTCCAGATGCTACCATGATGACAACCTGACTTCCCTGGGCAGACAACCTTACTACCAATGTGTCCTGGAACCCCCGCCTCCCCTAGTCTCCTGCCCCACTAGGGAAAGAGAGAGACAGGTTAAGAGTATGGATCTGTCTGCCAGTGTCCATATTCAGTGGGGAAGCAATTACAGAAGCCACACCTTCCACCTTCTGCACTTCATAATGATCCTGGGTCCATACTCTCAGAGGGATAAAGAATAGGAAAGCTATCAAAGGAGGGGATTGGATACAGAGTGCTGGTGGTGGGGATCGCTTTTATTTATTTATTTTTAATAGATAAAGACAGAAATAGAAGGAAAGACATCACAGAGCTATTCCATGGCTCATGTTGCCTCCTTCACACAGTTGCTCCCATGTGCTGGCAGAGACCTGGAACCCCGATGCTCACTCATGGTAAAGTGTGTGTGGTACAGTGTGAGAGTCATTTCTCAGCCCTCAGTACATACATTATGGAAGAGGAATAAGCCTTGGTAATGCTTTTTTATTTAATTGAAAACACACAGAAAAAGATGGGCACTCTATAGTGTGTAAATACTCAACTCCACAGACTTGAAAGACTTGGATGATACATTTCAAGAATATACACAAAACTCTTAATTTCCATAACATATACATAAGCTCTAATGCTGCTAACATTTAAATAGCACTAAAAAATAAAAACACTTCTCTATTTTCATTAATATTTTAAGAAATACAAAATGAGATCTTGATACTCCTTTTCATGTCTCATATTGGCAATGATTTCAAAACTGGCATTATTTCCTTCCTTGTAAATATTGACAAATAGGCCACTTTGAAGCCTGCTGCTGACAGTCTCAATTAATTAGCACAATAAATCTAGTTGATCATTCCTATTAAAATAGTAAATTAGGGAGTATTGTGGCACTGGGAAAATTTTTGGTTCCCTCTCTCTCTCTGTTCCTCTCTCTCTCTCTCTCTCTCTCTCTCTCTGTTTGTATACAAATGGCAGCCCTGAGCACTTAAGCCTCATTGATCATAAAATTTTAAAATAGTCAATTAGCAGCTGGTGTGATGTTCAGTAGAGCACAGGACTTGCAAATGACAGACTTAACACACTTGAGTTTCCAATACCAGCACTGCATATGCCAGCGACTCTTTCTCTCCTTAATAAAGAAATCTTAAGTTGAATAAAGCAGTAAATTACCTGGTCTTGGGTTGGTGATTGCATGACTAAATGTACTAAGAATGGTATTGAACATTCTCAAACTCCCTTAAGTACCAACAAATTCCCTTATACTGGAAGTTCCCCTCTCTCTCTCTCTCTCTCTCTCCCTCCCTCCCTCCCTCCCTTCCTTCCTTCCTTCCTTCCTTCCTTCCTTTCTCTCCTTCTTTTTTCTTTTCTTTATTCTTTTTGTAATCTCCAGGGTGTCACTTTTTCAGATACAGTCAGAGAGAAAAGCAGATAGACAGGCAAGGAAAGAAACTATGACACAACTGCAACCCACTGTAGGCAAAGACACTCTTATGTCTGAGACTTCAAAGTCCCATAAGCCAGGGCTGAGCAGTGCTCTAGTTAGAAAAAAGAAACTACGATTGTTTATCTAGCAATTATATTTTGAGCACTTTTAAAAAATATTTATTTATTTATTCCTTTTTGTTGCCCTTGTTGCTTTATTGTTATAGTTATTATTGTTGTTATTGATGTCATTGTTGGATAGAACAGAGAGAAATGGAGAGAGGAGGGGAAGACAGAGAGGGGGAGAGAAAGACAGACACCTGCAGACCTGCTTCACCGCCTGTGAAGCGACTCCCCTGCAGGTGGGGAGCTGGGGACTGGAACCGGAATCCTTACTCCGGTACTTGTGCTCTGCGCCACATGTGCTTAACCCGCTGTGCTACTGCCCGACTCCCTTTGAACACTTTTTTCAACCAACACACTGTTAAGGTGTGACTATTGGTGGTGCCAGGCAGGAATGGACCTAGAACCTCTTGAGAGCTGGTACACTACTGCGGTTCTACTTCCCCATCCCTTCTAACAATTATATTTAAAGATATGGAAAAAAATTCTTTACCCAGATGAGTAAAGGGCATTTATAGTAGAGTACAGACTCCAGACTCTAGTAATTATCACATATTATCTAGTAATTATCACATATTTATGTTTATGTTTTTTAATGAATGAACTCAGGACTTCATACATGTACGATACTACTGAGTAGCCTCCTGAACCCATTTTATTCATTTTTTATTTAAAGAGGGAGAAATTACACCATAGGATCGCACTGTTCCACCCTCTGTTGTCCCAGTATTATCTATGGTGCTCTTTTGCAGTGCCAGCACTTGAACCTAGTTCTTAATACATGACATCGTTAGTGGGTGAGCTATCTCCTAGCCCTTGTAAATAATAATTCAGTGATAAAATAGATATTTAATTTATCCTTTTATAAATAGAAAATTCAGTAAAGATAAAACTGGGTGCTCCACAGTCTAATCTTAGTCTACATCTGCTATACTAGGGCATCTCAGATAGAATGAATAGAAGCAAGTTTAAAAACTCCTCCAGAATAAAGATGGCCAAAAGTTCATATTGCACTTACTTTGATTATTTTCAATTCGTGGGATATTTTATCTTCCTCCACAAGTGCACTAACATTCTGTCCAACTTTTAGAGGCATGTTGCTAGTCACAACATCACTGCTGAAGTAGATCAATCCATCAATCAAGCCATAATCACCACAAAACTTGGTGACAATTCCCTGTAGAATCTGAAAATTGCCATCACCTAAGAGATGAGTAAACACAATATTTCATGAATGAAATTCAATAGCAAATACATTCAATATTTATTTATTTATTTTTACCAGAATATTGCTCAATCCTGACTATGGTGGTTCTGGGGATTGAACTTGGGAACTCAAAGCCTCAGGCATCAGTCTTTCACATGACCACTGTGATATATCTCTGGCCTCTCAAACACACTTTATAAGTAAACACTACCAGAGGAAAATATAGTAGACAGTGATGTACTTCTAGAAAGAAACTGATCTAGCATTGAAATACAGAGAACAATGGCAATATAGTGGTCAAGTGCACAGGACTCCAGAGGCAGAATGCTCAGATTGAAATATCAATTTCCAGGGTGGAAAAATAGCTCACCCAGTAGGATATGTGCACAGTCATGCAAATGACCTACATTTGAGGCCTGGCACCACTTTGGAGTGACAATGGCAACAGAAGAAGCTTTAGTGCTCTGGTGTCTTCCCATCTTTTGCTTTTCTATCTGAATAAAAAAAAGTGATCCACACCAGTGAAACTGACCATGTGCAAGGCCCAAATTCTTCTGAAAAAGGAGAAGAAGTAGGATGAGAGAATAAATATTAAATTCTGCATTTTCCTGCATGGCAAAATGTCTCCAGGGCTTCCATGATCAAAACAAGCCAAAACAATAATAATTACTACCTGAGAGACTTGTCAATAAACACCCCAAAAGGTATGTAGAAGTGCTAACTTACTGTAAAATCATTTCATGACATACAGGTATACTGACTCATCACATTGTGGACTATAAGATTACACAGTTATACCTGTGAGTCATATCCCAGTAGAGCTGAGGAGAAAGGGATTGCTATACATATCAGCTGACACATACATGTGAACTGCTTAGAACTTTGATCCTCTCCCATGAACTCAAATTTATATGCTGTCGTGGAATCTGAATCTCGAGAGTTTGTAAACATCCGTCATTGTCATATAAGCCAGCATTTGGAGACTTTTCAACACCTCACCAAATAAAGCACGTAAGAGGTCTATTTTCATTTCTAAAGTAAAACAATTATTTTTTATTTTTATTGTCTTTATTTATTTGATACAGTCAGAAATCAAGAGGAATGCAGGGATATAGAGAAGAAGAGTAACGCCTGCAGCACTGCTTCACCACTTGCAAAGCTTTTGAAGCTGAAGGTGAGGACTAGAGGCTTGAATCCAGGTCCTTTTGCACTGTAACATGTATGTTCAAACAAGTGTGCCACCACCCGGCCCCAAAGAGGTCTATTTTCTAATTTGGCTCAAATATGTACCTAAGGCACTCTCCTTTTGTTTTCTTCTGAACAAATACTGTGGGGGAGGGGGCTGGGGGATAGTATAATGGTTATCCAAAATAACTTTAACCTCTGAGGGGCCAAAGATACCAGGTTCAGTCCCTAGAACCACCATAAACCAGAGCAGAGCACTGCTCTTGTCTTCCTCTCCAAACCTGTCATAAAAATAAATGAAATACATAAAAAAAAATAAATAAAGCTAGTGGGGGTCTGGCGGTAGCGCAGCGGGTTAACCGCACGTGGCGTGGAGCTCAGGGACCTGGCCAGAGTAAGGATCCCGGTTCCAACCCCTGGCTCCCTACCTGCGGGGGAGTCGCTTCACAGGCGGTGAAGCAGGTCTGCAGGTGTCTATCTTTCTCTCCCCTCTCTGTCTTCCCCTCCTGGCTCCATTTCTCTCTGTTCTATCCAACAACAAGCGATATCAACATCGACAACAACAATAATAACCATAACAAGGCTACAACAGCAAGGGCAACCAAAGGGGGAAAAAATAGGGAGTCCAGCGGTAGCGCAGCGGGTTAAGAAGCACAAGGACAGGCATAAAGATCTTGGTTCGAGCCCCAGGTTCCCCACCTGCAGGGGAGTCACTTCACAAGCGGTGAAGCAGGTCTGCAGGTGTCTCCCTTTCTCTCCCCCCTCTGTCTTCCCCTCCTCTCTCCATTTCTCTCTGTCCTATCCAACAACGACGACATCAAAAACTACAACAACAATAAAAAGACAACAAGGGCAACAAAAGGGAAAATAAATAAATAAAATTTAAAAAAATAATTAAGTAAATAAAAATAAAATAAAGCTAGTAAGGCAGAACGTGGGATCTGAGCCTACAGAGGCAGCATGCACAGCCTACATTATTGAACCACAGTGTTTTAGGTGCTTCCAAAGACTTGGGTAAATTGACAGGATGGCAGGAGAAAAATATGGAACAGAAGCTAGGAACATTTTAAAAATAAAGTAAAAGGGGGGTGAGGTCAAATTTCAAATTTGTTCAATAAAATCACAAAGTACAACAAAGTAGAAGGAACAAGGATGATAGATTCCACTTATGGCAGCCAGAGGTGTCTAACAACTTTTATCTTGTCTCCTTGATGAAAGTAAGGATAATCTGAGCATATTGAGATGGGACATTTCACTAAAAGCTACACATTAGCTTTGCCAAGTGATCAGAACCAGTCTTGATGCTGGGTTCCCCACAGAGACACTGTCCCTAGGAAGGCCAGATCCTGCTGAGAAGAGTTTTGCAAACCACAACTTGAGCACATCAGGGATTAAATCCTGGAGAGGTGTCCTGGAACTCCACCTCTCCAAAGCCCTGCCCCACTAGGGAAAGATTAAGACAGGATGGAAGTACAGACTGACCTACCAACACCCATTTCCAGTGGATAAGCAATTACAGAAGCCAGACCTTCCACCTTCTGCACCCCATAAAGCATTTTCTTCCATACCCCCAGAAAGATAAAGAATAAGAAATCTTCCAATGGAGGAGATGGGATACAGAACTGTGGTGGTGGGAACTATATGGAATTGTACTCCTCTTATCCCACAATCTTGTCTATCATTATTAAATTAAAAATAAAATCCTGGAGAGGGAACACCTTGGGGACAGGGGTGGCGGGATAGAAAGGTCAAGGAAGGGGGCTGGTTGGTGGTGGAAATGGTTGAGTGCACATATTACAGTGCACAATGACCCAGGCTCCAGCTCCAGTCCTTAGCTGCAAGGGAAAAGCTTCGCAAGTGGTGAAGCAGGGTTGCAGGTATCCCTGTCTCTCTCCCTCTCTATTTCCTCCTTCCTCTCAATTTCTGACTGTCTCTATCCAATAAATAAATAAGTAAATAAATAAATATAATAATAAAATTTAAAAAGAGTATTTAAAGAGAGAAAGAGAGAGAAGTCAAGAAAGTGCTGCGGAGCCTCGAAGAGACTCAAGGGCCTCCTCAAGTAGTAGTGAAGTGGACTTCTAGGACCTCCTCCTGGGAGAGTTTCAAGGACTAAACTACACGAATATCCTGCAGGTCCCGAGCTCAGACACCCATGAGCACTCAGCAGTCAAAACTCCACCTTTGTGGGTTTGCACCGAAAAGCAGAGGCCTTCACTGGCGGCCAACCTCTGAGGCAGAGATAAGGCTTCAAAGATGTGCACATGTGGGTTCGTTGCACTTCTAAGGGGCAAAAAATAGATCAACAACTTCATGCTAAAGCCCCTTTCTCCAAACCAGATGGATGAAATTCAGCCTCCAATCCTGGGTGCCCTTCACTGGAGCCAGGCAGGCATGGCACCCGCCGAAGGATGTCATCTGAAAAGTAAGGCCCAGCTTCCTGAGGTTTTCTCTGCCTACACTGTCGTCTGGGGCTGGGGTGCTTCATATGCTTGGGGACTGGGGAAACACCCCCACCCACTCCACACACAAAGTGATATCACTCTGGCCCTGCAGCAATGTCTGGTCCCGAGGCTCCTGAACCAGGAGCAAGGCACCCCCCCCAGGCCCAGACCCCAGGGCAGGAGGGGTGAATCGAGTACCTTTAAAGAGCTTCTGACCTTGCTGACTTTCAGCCTCAGAGTCTATCTTCATGCAGAAGAAGTTCAGAGCCTTGGAAATACAATGGTACATGGTCTGTCCTGGATCCCTTGGGAATCTAGGTGAGAGACTTAATCCAAATCACAGCTTCCTCGCAGTTCCCTGAGAAGTAGCTCAAAAGCAGACTTGCTCAGCACAGCTCAGCCTCTAGTCAGAGGTTCCTAGCACGAGGTGGGCGGAGGTCCTTGCACGAGGGGGGTGGAGGATGCAAATACGTGAGCCAGCCAGCCAGCCAATGAGCAAAGCATATTTGGTGGCAGCCACTGAGGTGTCTCGACTCTTGAGCGGGAGCTCATGACTCCTCCCCTCACAGGGAGAGCAGGAATGCAGGGGCCAATCAGAAATCATTCCGGTCAAACTCATTGGTGCCCTTCTGAGGGTATAGGGTCTCTTTGTGAGCTCCTACCAGCAAGAAGGTGACCATCTTGAAAGTTAGCTCAATAGCTTATACTGATGATGGAGACAGACTTCCAGGCTCCGGCATCTAGCTATGGAGCCCACACTCCTCACCATCTAAAGGCACTGAACTTTACCTCTGATCACCTAGCCACTTTATAACATGCCCATCTCTTCTCTTACAACCACTCCAGAACTTACAGTGTTCAGTAAGAAGATTTCTGTTTCATGGTAAATGGTGTTTCGTGATAAGGGATAAATAAGTATATTTGTAAACCATACATCCAACAAAGGGTTAAAGTCTAAAACATGAAAAATTTATAAAATTCAACAACACCACAACTAAACAGAAACTCAACAACAAAACAAAAAATTGATTAAAAAGTGAGTAAAGGGTGCTGGACAGTGGCACAGCTGGTTGAGCTCACACATGACCATGCACAAAGACTAGGGTTCAAGCTCGTGATCCCCACCTGTAGGCGGGAGCTTCACGAGCAGTGAAGTAGTGCTGCAGGTCTCTCTTTCGCATTCTCTCCCTCCTATTTACAGGTTCATCCAGTTTTATTTTGTCTTTCGCCAACTTTTGCTTTACTTAAAAGAAAATCCATGCCATTTATTTTTTCTTATCCGGAAAAAAAAAACACACACATTCTATTTTCATTGTCCTTTCCTCACTTACTTTATTTTATTATTATTATTATTATTTATTTCACATTTGTTGCCCTTGTTATTTTATTGTTGTTGTAGTTGATGTCTTTGTTGGATAGGACAAAGATAAATGGAGAGGGGAGGGGAAGACAGAGAGGGGGAGAGAAAGACAGACACCAGCAGACCTGCTTCACTCCCCTGTAGGTGGGAAGCTGGGAGCTCGAACAGGGATCCGTAAATCAGTCCTGCGCTTAGCACCACTTTTGCTTAACCCGTTGCACTAACGTCTGACCCCCTCCTCACTCAGTTTTCACATCAATCTACTTCGTATTTTACTTTTTTTTTTTTAATTTTGGATACAGAGAGAAATTGATAGGAGAGACAGAGATGCAGCCCTGCTCTTCCACTCTACAAGTGAAGAGTGAGGGCTTGAACCCGGGTACTTGTGCACTCTAACATGCACACCGTACTGGGTGTGCCACTACCCAGCCCCCTTTCATCATTTAAAAAG
>NW_026648224.1:0-77500 GCF_950295315.1 Erinaceus europaeus | reverse complement strand
ATAAAGATGGAGGGGCGGGGATGGGCCCGCAGTGCAACTGGACTGCACACTCAAACCTAGAGAGAAAGAAGACAGGTGTTGTGTGTATTTTACTGCCATTTTAAAAATGTGATAGAAAGAAAGAAAGAAAGAAAGAAAGAAAGAAAGAAAGAAAGAAAGAAAGAAAGAAAGAGAGAAAGAAAGAGAGAGAAAGAAAGAGAGAAAGAAGGAAAGAAAGAAAGAAAGAAAGAAGCATCAGGGATCAGGTGCTGGCACACGCGGTTAGGTGCTCACGTGACAGTGTGTAAGGACCCAGGTTCAAGCCCCTGGTCCCCACCTGCAGGGGGGAGGCTTCAGGAGTGGTGAAGCAGGGCTGCAGGTGTCTCCTGTCTCTCTCCCTCTTAATCTCCCCATTTCCCTCTGGGTTTCTCTATATCTCTATCCAATAAAGAAAGCATTAAAAATAATTTTTATATTTATTTATTTATTTATGTTATTCTTTTGTTGCCCTTGTGGTTTTATTGTTGTTGTTATTGATGTCGTCGTTGTTGGATAGGACAGAGAGAAATGGAGAGAGGAGGGGAAGACAGAGGGGGAGAGAAAGACAGACACCTGCAGACCTGCTTCGCCGCCTGTGAAGCGACTCCCCTGCAGGTGGGGAGCCGGGGGCTCGAACCGGGATCCTTACACCGGTTCCTTGCACTTTGCGCCACGTGCACTTAACCGGCTGCGCTACCACCCGACTCCCCTAAAAATAATTTTTAAAGACTTTAAAAAATAAAAACAAGTCCAGGAAGACTGCTTAATGGTTATACAAAAGATTTTCATGCCTGAGGCTGCAGCTTGGCCCCCAGCACCACCATAAGCCGGAGCTGAGCGATGCTCTTGGTACCCTCTGTGTGTATCTTTCTGTATGTCTCTGTCATTAAAAACAAATAAATGAAACGCTTTTAAGAGATGCATCCATATATTCAAAACAGCAAAGCCTTTTTATATGGTACATGCTAAGGGTCACATACTTCCCCCTTCTCAAATCTAGTGGAAAAGTGTTGAATAGAATAACATTCGGAATAGAATCACATTTCTTGGTAAGGATTCAAAGCACCGTCCCCAGTGCCAGGAACCCAGCAGTACCCAGCAGTACCCAGCCACACTCAGTGTCTGGCAGGGAAATCAGCGTCTCTGTTCTTTTGATGCAACAAGCTTCAAAACCTCAACATGCGGGTGTCATGCAGTAGCAACGGGTTAAGTGCACGTGGCACAAAGCGCAAGGACCCGTAAGGATCCTGGTTCGAGCCCCCGGCTCCCCACCTGCAGGGGAGTCGCTTCACTATCGGTGAAGCAGGTCTGCAGGTGTCTGTCTTTCTCTCTCCCGTCTTCCCCTCCTCTCTCCATTTCTCTCTGTCCTATCCAGCAATGATGACATCAATAACAATAACAACAGTAACTACAGCAGTAAAACAACAAGGGCAACAAAAGGGAATAAATAAAATATTTTTAAAAATTTTTAAGTCTATTAAAACCTCAATATGCAGCAAAATGCCCCTGACCCCACCCTGGGGAAAAAAATGTATTCTAGATGCAAAATAAGTAAACAAATGGAGGGGCCAGGCAGTGATGCACCTGGTTAAGCACTCACATTACAGTGTGCAAGGACCTGGGTTCAAGCCCCTGGTCCCCACCTGCAAGGGGGAAGTTTTACTAGTGGTGAAGCAGGGTTGTAGGTATCTCTCTGTCTCTCTCCCTTCTCTGTCTTCCCCTCCCCTCCTCTCTCAATTTCTCTGTCTCTATCCAATAATAAATAAATAAATACATCTAAAAATAAATAGTTTGTGATTCGTTTGATCGTTGATTCAGCAATTGTTTTTGACGTAACTATAAAGTAGTTTGAACAAGAGTAAATACCTCATGCAAGCCCAGTCAGGACCCAGGGCCAAGTTAAAAGAGACCTGGGTTTGAGGTGGAGCTTCACGGCTCCAGGTGGGCCCCAGGGCGGGGAGACTGTGCCAGGCTTTTGTAAACAGAGGCGCTGATTGGAGGGTCCTAATAGCCTCTTCCTGCCCCCCCCTCCCAACTTCCACCCCCCCCCCAAGCCTGTCTTTGCCACCAGAAGGAGCTCTGGCAAACCCAAGCGGTGAATGCAAATGGGGGATGGGGAAGGGGGCATTGCTGGAAGCTTCTTTCTTCTCCCCTGGCTGCCGGTTTGAACTTGGTGTCTAGCCAGATGCCCCACCCCTCACTCTCACACCACCTCCTATGCCAAGGCTCCAGTGCCAGGGATCCTGGGCTGGGCTGGGCTGGGCAGGAGAAAATTGTAGCTTTGGAGGAAGTGATTGGACTACAGGAGAGGGCTCAACTCCAGAGCAAGGGGTAGAGAGTGCCTCGCAGTCAGAAAACTCGGTGAAATTTCAGTGGGAAGAGAGTGTTGAACACAGAGCTGTGGGCTCCGCTGGCCTAGGAGGAGTCTGGCTGCGCCCACCCAGTACCTGATCTGTGACTTCGGAGAGCTTGGGGCACCTGGAGACCTGAGAAGGGCATTAGAGGGCAAACAGAAGTTTGGAGGGCTCCCCCAGGACTCTGGGTTAGAGCCAGGGCACATTGGAGAAAAGTTCTGACTGCATCGTGGTGGTGGTGGTACACTTCGACGGGCACTCACATGACACTGTGCAAGGACCGGGGTTCAAGCCCCTGGGGAAGCTTTCACAAGTGGTGAGGCAGAGCTGCAGGTGTCTCTCTTTCTTCCATTCAATTTTCACTCCCCTCTCAATTTCTCTCAGTCCTATTAAAAAAAAAAAAAGCTAAAGAAATCATTTTATTTTTTAAAGTTTTGGTTATAAAACATGGCATAGAGCCCAGAAGGTGGCACAGTGGAAAAATGTTGGGGGCTGGGCGGTGGCACAGCGGGTTAAGCGCATGTGGCGCAAAGCACAAGGACCTGGCTCTCTATCTGCAGGGGGATCGCTTCAACAAGTGGTGAAGCAGGTCTGCAGGTGTCTGTCTTTCTCTTCCCCTCTCTCTGTCTTCCCCTCCTCTCTCCATTTCTCTCTGTCCTATCCAACAACAACAGCTATAACAACAATAACAATAACAACCACAACAAGGTCAGCAAAAATGGGAAAAATAGCCTCCAGGAGCAGTGGATTCATGGTGCTGGGACGGAGCTCCAGCGATAACCCTAGAGGCAAAATATATATATATTGATGTTGGACTCTCAAGACTTAGGTCCTGAGTTCAACCCCTGGCATTGCATATACCAGAGTGATATTCAGAGTGACGCTCTCTCTTCCTCTCTCTCATCAACAAACAAGAAGTCCTTTAAAAATGCTTTAAAAATAAAAAGACAACAGGGGAGGGAGGGCGGTGGTGGTGGTGGTGGTAGAAATAATGTCAGAATGTCTTCCAAACTGGACTGGGGAGATACCGTAATACTTATGCAAAAGAAGCCTTTCATGCCTGAGGCTTTAAAGTTCCAGGTTCAATCTCCAGCACCACCATAGAGTTGAGCAGGGCTCTTGTGATTTAAAAAAAAAAAAAAAAAGTAAAGTTTTACCAGCCGCGTGCACCTGGCCATCCTTTGCCCGGTTAAGTTGACTCATAAAATCCACCACACAAAGTCCCAGCTCTGCCTCTCTCTGCCTGAAATGATTTCTCTGCCTCAGTTTTTCTCAAAGGAAAGGAGGGTCCTAATAACACTTCCTCAGCAGTGCCACATGTGTACAGGAAGTCCCAGTGCAAGAAGGGTACTCTGCAAATGAGGGCCGTCACCTTAAGGTCTTTGGGGACATAGCAGCCCCTCTCCCCCGTCTCTTCTCCCCTCTCCTCTGTCCCCAGCTTCCTGGCCTTGCACTTGCAGAGGACACACTGTGCCACCCCGTGTCCGTACCCTTATTCTGCGATCTGGATACCTGCCCCTCACCTCCGGTGTTTGCACTCAGCTCGAATTTCTCTCACCTGGATCAGTGACTTTTTCCATAGTAGCCCAGATAGTAAATACTTTAGCCCTTTTGTGAGCCAAAGGCTAATTCACAGCTCATCGGCGATTACCTAAATAACGAGCGAGAAAATCAATCGCCACCAATGCTTTATTTTTTGTTGACAGATTCTGAAATAATAATCAGGTAGATTTTTTTTTTCTGGGTGGAGGTATAGCATAATGGTTATGCAAAGAGACTTTCATGTCTGAGGCTCTCAAGTCCCAGGTTCAATCCCCCACATTGCCATAAGCCAGAACTGAACAGTGCTCTGGTAAAAAAAAAAAAAAAGTATTTATTGGGGGCCAGGTGGTGGCGCACATGTTACAGTGCATAAGAGCCCAGGTTCCAGTCCCTGATCCCCACCTAAAGGTGGAAAGCTTTGTGAGTGGTGAAGCAGGGCTGCAGGTCTCTCTCTCTCTCTCTCTCTCTCTCTTTATCTTTTGGATAGAGACAGCCAGAAATCTAGAGGGTAGGGGGAGATAGAGAGGGAGAGAGACAGAGAGACACCTGCAGCCCTGCTTCACCACTCACAAAGCTTTCCCCCTGCAGGTGGGGACTGGGAGCTCAAACCCCGGTCCTTGCGGACTATAACATGTGCGCTCAGCCAGATGGGCCACCACCCCAGCCCCTCTCTCTGTCCCTCTCTATCTCCCCATTCCTCAATTTCTGGCTGTCTCTATCCAGTAAATAAATAAAAAATAAAAATAAATAAAAAGATGTATTTATGTATTTCTCACAAGAGAGAACCAGAGCACTACTCTGGCATATGTGATGATGGTGTCAAACCTGGGACCTCACACTCGACTAGGAAGTCACCTCCCTGGCGGCTGTCTCTTAGCTCAAGAGACAACTCCACCCCTCTCTCGGTGCATATCCTTCTTAGAGGGTCTTAGGCCATTGACACAACTCCTTCCGGTCGGTCATCCCTTGCTCTGCTCCGGGTCCTGTTCCAAACGCAGAGCAACCAAGGTTGTTGTTGGCCCAGCTTCTGCTCAGCTCCCCCGTCATGGTCATGGTCCTGGGCGATTTTCCCGCACTCACCTGCAGACTATTCACTGAGCGACTGGACTGCTGGGTTCTGGAAGCTTTGCTTAGACCGGGCACCACACTAACTCTAGGTAGACGGAGCCCTCCCTCCAGAGGCTTCCGCTCTAGGGAAGTGGGGAAGTGAGACAGAAAGGAAGTAAGTGCAAATGAAGTCAAACCAGCCGGCCTTTCTAGCCCTCAGTCTTCACTACTGTAAAGTGGGCGTGGGGGCCAGGTAGTGGCTCCGTGGAAAGCACAAGTTACAGTGCACAAGGACCCGGGTTCAAGCTCCCACCCCCACCTGCAGAGTGGGAAGCTTCTTCACAGGTGGTAGGTAAAGCAGCACTATAGGTCTCTCTCTCTCTCTCTTTCTCCCTCCCTCCCTCTCTCTCTCTCATCCTATCTCCTCTGACCCTCTCAATTTTTGTCTCTATCAATCACAAATAAAATAAAATATTTAAAATAAATGAATCAAATGGGCATTGTGATGTGTATCCTCACCACATGGGAGGGAGGCCCAGAAGAAAAGAGAAAAGTGCTTGGCTGACGTTCAACAAGTCCAATGCCCTTCTGCCCGCATTACTTTTATTTTTTTTAAATATTTATTTATTTCCTTTGGTTGCCCTTGTTGTTTTATTGTTGTAGTTGTTAATGATGTCGTTGTTGGATAGGACAGAGAGAAATGGAGAGAGGAGGGGAAGACAGAGAGGGGGAGAGAAAGACAGACACCTGCAGACCTGCTTCACCGCCTGTGAAGAGACGCCCTGCGGGTGGGGAGCGGGGGGGGGGGGGGGGGGGCTCAAACTGGGATCCTTACTCCCCTACGTGCACCTAACCCTCTGCGCTACCGACCGACTCCCCTGCCCGCATTACTTTTAACTGCCTGTCTCATCGAAAACAAGCAACCTTCAGATACCCTCGCAGTTGGTAGGGATGGTGGGAAGTAGAGACAGATCGGGTAAGGGAAGAATCAGAGTTTATTCTTTTGTTCTTAACATTTTCTTTTCATGAGAAAGATACGCAGAGAGACCAGAGCCCTGCTCACCCCTGGTTTATGATGGTGCTGGGACTGAACCTGGGAGCTCAAAGCCACAGGCAGGAGAGTCTTTTGCAGAACCATGATGCTGGCTGCCCAGCCCTCTTTAGTTTAGTTTTTTGTTTTTGTTTTTTTTTTAACCAGATCACAGATCAGCTCTGGTTTACTAGCTGATGGTTGAACCTGGGGACCTTGGAGCGCCAGGCATTACGGTTTCTTTGCATAACCATTGTGTGTCTGCCCAACCCGGATCACTTCTGATGAGAGCTTAACAGGGAGCTTCTATTACCTGTGTGAGGAGGAGGGGCAGGTGTGTATTCCTCCTCCCTCTTCCAGCCTCAAAACTGACTGACGACTTGAGTGGCTATCATGGTCTCCTAGCATCCAAGAGCGAGGGGTGGAGGCAAAGATTCAAATCCACTTTGCGCATCCCCACTTTCAATGCCGCCCAGGCCTCTCCCCCTGGATCTCCGCCTCCTCCTCCAAGCTGCCTGCTCCTCCTAATCACTCCTCTCAAGGAGCCAGCCGGCCGGCCTCACTCTTCCTGCCGGTCCCTGCCACTGGCCAGGGATGGCATTTGTCCCAGCAGTGAGCCAGAGGACCAGCTTTCCCCCCCCCCACCTTTGTAAAGCAAGGGCCCATCTGCGGAGGAAACCCCAGATGGTGGAAATCCGAGCCTGGGAGTGGCCTGGCTCCCGCTGAGGCTGGCTGTCTCTTCGCCCCTGGACTTTCAAGCTGGCTGCCTGGCACTGCCCAAGGACTTGGAGCTAATAAGATCTTAGAGCCAGGGGGACTTCTGAGTCTTCCAGTTCAGTGGTTTTCAAACTCTTTTAGCAGTGGATTTTTTTTTTCTTTCACACCAAATGCTTCAAGGAACAGGAATGCAGAGAACATAGAGGAGGGAGGTGTCTTCGTGGCTCTAAGCCAAGCCCAGACACAGGGAGGGGAGGGTGTCTTTGAACAAACAGCCCAGGAACACTTGTTAGACACAGGCCAAAAATGAACTCGACCTGAAGCTCACACCTTTTATAAAAATTAGCTCAAGGGGAAGGGTGGTGGGTGGAGTACGCCATGTACCAAGTTCAAGGATGGGGCTCCAGTCCCTGCACCCCTACCTGTCCCCTGTCCCCAGCCTGCCGCGGGAAGTTTCGTGTGTGATGGTGCAGTGTTGCAGATATCTTTCCTCTCTCTCTCTCTCTCTCTCTCTCTCTCTCTCTCTCTCTGTCTCATTCTCTATCAAGATATTTTTTTCTTAAAAAAAAAAAAGTTCAAAATAAACCATGGACTTAAAAGAAATACATAAAACAAGTTTTTTTTTTATTTTACTTATTGATTCATGAGAAATGAGAGGAGAGAGAGAAAGAACCAGACGTCACTCTGGAACCTGTGCTGCCGGGGATTGAACTCAGGACCTCATGCTTGAGAATCCAATGCCTTATCTACTGTGCCACCTCCTGGACCACATAAAACAAGTTTTTTAAAAAAATTTTTATTAGTGATTTAATATTGATTTACAAAGTTATGAGGTAACAGGGGTATAATGCTACACCACTCTGTGTCCCCATTCCTTCCACTGGAAATTCCAGTAGTTGTCCCAAGGTCACAGATATGGGTTGACTATTATTTCTATACGTACCTGTATTTATATATATTTGCCGTTTATCCTATGGCCCTGCCTTCTTTTCCTAAATTACACCTCCATCTATCGCTACTTCCAGATTTCTTCTTTTTGTCCTCTCCTCTCTCCAAGTCTTGATGGAATTTGGAGTTCAGAGCCCTCCAGTCATTGTCCCCTAATATTTCTCTCCCTCTGGGTGTATGGGCCAAAAATCTTTTTGGGGTGCAGAAGGTATAAAACAAGTTTTTTAATCTTTTCTTTTTTTGCCTCCAGGATAATCACTGGGGCTCAGTGCCTGCACTATGAATCCACAGCTCCTAGAGGCCATTTCCCCCCTTTTGTTACCCTTGTTATTGTCATCATTGCTGTCATTGTTGCCGGATAGGACAGAGAGACATGGAGAGAGGAGGGGACGACAGAGAGGGGGAGAGAAAGACAGACACCTGCAGACCTGCTTCACCACCTGGTGAAGCTTTCCCCCTGCAGGTGGGGACTAGGGGCTTGAACCCGGGTCCTTGCGCACTGTCATGTGAGCGCTTAACCAGGTGGGCCACCGCCTGACCCCGAGTTTTGTATTATTCAGCTGGAGTGCTAACTCATTGGGGGAAGTACCTACCTGCACAGGCCAGGGTTGAGTCCCTTCACGTCATGGGAGGAGTTATGGTAACAGAAGAAGCTTCATACGAGATATATCACCATCCACAGGGCTCTGCTAAAGGGAGGGGGGCAGGCGGTAGCGCACCAAATTATGTGCACACCTGGCACAAAGCGCAAGGACTGGTGTAAGGATCCTGGTTCAAGCCCCCGGCTCCCCACCTGCAGGGGAGTCGCTTCACAGGCGGTGAAGCAGGTCTGCAGGTGTCTGTCTTTCTCTCCCCCTCTCTGTCTTCCCCTCCTCTCTCCATTTCTCTGTCCTATCCAACAACAACGACAGCAATAACAACAACAATAAAAACAACAAGGGCAACAAAAAGGGAAAAAAATAGCCTCCAGGAGCAGTAGATTTGTGGTGAGCCCCAGCAATAACCCTGGAGGCAAGAAAAAGAGAGAGAGAGAGAGAGGAAGAGAGAGAGGAAGAGAGATACCTGCAGCCCTGCTTCACCACTCACAAAGCTTTCCCCCTGCAGGTGGGGACCGGGAGCTCAAACCTGCCTTTACATGTAACATGTGCGTTCAACCAGGTGCACCACTGCCTAATGTTATGACCATTCTCTCTCTCTCTCTCTCTCTCTCTCTCTCTCCCTCCCTCTCCTTCTCTCTCCCTCTCTGTCTCCCCCTCTCTCTCTCCCTCTCTCTCTCCCTCTCCAAATAACAGTGAGTGTGAGGCAGTGAATCTCCAGGAATGACAAACAGCAAAAATTAGAAAGTGTATGACTCTATCTCTGTAACATCTTGAAAAGACAGAATTACAGGGATGGCAAAGAGAGGAGCACTTTCCAGGGCTCGGCGCTGGCGGGTGGGAGGAGGCAGGCGTGACTCAAAGGAGAAGCCGAGCTTCGTGGTGCCGGGGCAGGTCCGAGTCTTGAGTCTTCGTGGCAATCACACAGCCCTACACCTGGCTCCGAGTGGCCTAGCCCCAGACAGCGCGCGGTGCCCGATGCCCGCATCAGGCTCCTGGTGCTGACACCCTACTTCAACAAGATCTCAAGGGGCTGGGGTGAAAAGCTACGGAGGCCTTGTCCGCTGTGCGCCCTCCTGTGAGCACCTGAGGATTTCAACATGAAGTGAATAAACATCCCAGACTCAGAGGTCACACAGAATGGGCAGCCAATCCCAGCTTCTCCCTGAGCTTGCTGTGTGACCATAGGCAGAGCGCATGACCTCTCTGAGTATCAGTCCCCCTCTGTAACATGGGTCCAGCTCAAGGGCTTGTAAGGGTCGACTGCGGTAGCTAACGTACCTGGGGGTGGCGCCGGGTGGTGGCGCATCTGGTTGAGCGCACATGTTGCAGTGTGCTCAAGGACCCGGGTTCAAGTCCCCGGTCTCCATCTGTAGGGGGGAAAGCTTTGTGAATGGTGTAGCAGGGCTGCAGGTGTCTCTCTCTCTCTCTTTCCCTCTCTACCTCCCCCTCCCTCTTCATTTCAGACTATCCCTATCCAATAAATAAATAAGGATGATTTTAAAAAATAAAGTATCTGGTAAGTGATTGGGACTCAGCAGATGATCGCTATTATTCTTTTTTTTAATTTTATTTATTTATTCCCTTTTGTTGCCCTTATTGTTTTATTGTTGTAGTTATTGTTGTTGTTGTTATTGATGTCATTGTTGGATAGGACAGAGAGAAATGGAGAGAGGAGGGGAAGACAGAGAGGGGGAGAGAAAGACAGACACCTGCAGACCTGCTTCACCGCCTGTGAAGTGACTCACTCCTCTGCAGGTGGGGGGTTGCTGTTATTCTAAAAGGAGTATGTTGATGTGGGTTTGAGGTGTGGGGACCTCCCAGGAAATCTCATTGGAAACCACGGGGGCTGGTGGGGGTAGGAAGTGGGAGGGACTCTGCTGGGGACAAGAGGGCCACTTCACTCCTTGCCATCCTGTCTTCATCCACATGTGCAGAGTCCCTCCTGAGTGCTCCCTCCACGTGGCCAACAAGATCCCAATGACACATGGACCAAGTTTTAGCTGAGGAAGTGAGGAAGGCTTTTCTATACCAGGATCTAGGACTGAATCCCCAATTCCTCACAACACTCTTAGGAAAAAAGCCTAGCGGGGCTCTAATTTATTTATGAGAGAGAGAAAGAAGAGAGAGAGAGAGAACCAGAGCACAGAGCATTACTCTGACACCTCATGACATCAATGCTGAGAATCAAACATGTGACCTCACTTTTTTTTTTTTCTTTGCCACCAGGGCTATTACTAAGGCTTGGTGCCTCCATGAGGAACTCACTGCTCCTGACAGTCAGTTTTTCCTTAAAAAATGTTATTAGGGGGGGAGTCGGGTGGTAGCGCAGCGGGTTAAGCGCACGTGGCGCAAAGCGCAAGGACCTGGGAAGGATCCCGGTTCCAGTCCCTGGCTCCCCACCTGCAAGGGAGTCGCTTCACAGGTGGTGAAGCAGGTCTGCAGGTGTCTGTCTTTCTCTCCCCCTCTCTGTCTTCCTCTCCTCTCTCCATTTCTCTCTGTCCCATCCAACACTGAACAACATCAGCAATGGTAATAATAATAGCCACAACGAGGCTACAACAACAAGGGCAACAAAAGGGGGGAAAATGGCCTTCAGGAGCGGTGGATTCATGGTGCAGGCACCAAGCCCAGCAATAACCCTGGAGGAAAAAAAAATAATTAACTTAATTTATTTTTTAACTTAATTTTATTTTATAGGACAGAGAGAAACATAGAGAGAAGAGGGAGATAGGAAGGGAGAGAGACGCCTGCAGCCCTGCTTCACCACTCACAAAGCTTTCCCCCTGCAGGTGAGGACCGGGGACTCAAACTCCGGTCCTTACACATTGTAACATCTGCACTCAACCAGGTGTACCACCACCCAGCCCTGCTGGGTCTGCTTTTCTCAAGCATGTGGATGGCAACCCAGTAGTACTTGCTCATACAAGGCATTTTATTTTTTTAAAGATTTTTATTTATTGATTCATGAAAAATGATAGGAGAGAAAAAACCAGACATCACTCTGGTACATGTGCTGCCAGGGATTGAACTCAGGACCTCATGCTTGAGAGTCCAGTGCCTTATCCACTGAGCCACCTCCCGGGCCCCACAAGACATTCTTCTAAGACGAGCTCCTTGGGCTGCAAGGAGGAGGTTCCACAAATACATCTTCATCATCCTCTTTACAGACGAGAGAAGTGAGGCTTGGGAGAGGCCATTTAACTTGTGCAAGACCACAGGGCAGGAGGCAGAGCTGGAGAGCTGGGGGCTCAACTCCGGGCAAGCCGGTTCCAGTCCTTTCTCCAGCCTCTCCATCCGCCTCCCTTGTTCTCACTCCAGAAGGTGAAACTCTCGGGGTCACCTGTGTTCACATGGCTCTGAGATTCATGTGGAAACCGCGGAGGACCCCGGCTGCCTGTTCCGGACCCCAGGCCTTAGGTAATGATGGTGTGGAATGCAATGCTCCAGCCAGCTAGCCAGCTGCCTTCCTCCCCTCCGAGGAAGGGGAGAGGGCCAGCCCAAGACTCAATTAATGAGGTTTGGTCATAAACACAGTCTCATTAAAAAAAAAAAAAAGGCATCTAATAAAAGTTATTTAAACTATCCAGAAGATAAAAGGTAAAGAGTGGTGAAGCTGTCAGTGCGGCTCCCGGCAAAGGGCTGGGGAGTCCTCCCCCTCCTCCTCTCCCCCTTCTTCTCCCTTTCCCCTCCCTCATCTCTCCTTCTCTTCCTAGCTCAGCCCAACCTGGGGGGGGGGGTCTGAGTTTACTTTTACCTCTGCAGGGTGGGTGGGAGGTTTGGGGTGGATTCCAGACACAAAATGGTACTTTCCACAGCGCCCACCTGCGGGCCTCACCCTCCCGGGTGCCTGCTTCCTGCTCCCCCAGCCCCTCAGGTCATCACACCTGATGAAGGCTGGCACCTGCCAAACCCACAGAGCCGCCCTGGGCCGGGCAGCGGGCAGAAGACCACATAGGCTTTGGGACGGGCTTCCTGCCTCCGTCACCCGTATCTCTCTAGACAGACTGGGCACCCTCAGAGGGGAAGACAGGATGGCAGATCCCGCAGAGAGCGACTCCCAGTCTCCCAGGCCAGCGCTCTTAGTCACCCACTGTACTTTGGGGGGAGGAGGGTAGTGTCAGCGCTTTGACCTCGTGTGATTGCAACATTTTCCAGAGCATTTTCATTTCATTTTTTTAAAAAATATCACACACACGTGCGCGTGGGGCTGGGCGGTGGCGCACCTGGTCATATACACATATCACCACGCACAAGGACCTAGATTCAAGCCCCTGCTCCCCACCTGCAGGGAGGAAGCTTCAGGAGCAGTGAAGCAGGTCCTCAGGTGTCTCTCTCCACCCTCCTCTATCCCCCTCCCCTCTCAATTCCTCTCTGTCCTGTTGAATAAAAAAATAGAAAGAAGGAGAGTCAGGCACTAGTGCAGTGGGTTAAGCACTCTTGGCACAGGGTGCAAGGACCGGCATGAGGATCCCAGTTCAAGCCCCCGGCTCCCCACCTGCAGGGGACTCGCTTCACAGGTGGTGAAGCAGGTCTGCAGGTGTCTGTCTGTCTCTCCCCCTCTCAGTCTTCTCCTCTCTCCATTTCTCTGTCTTATCCAACAATGACAACATCAATAATAACAACAACAGTAATAACCACAACAATAAAACAACAAGGGCAACAAAGGGGAATAAATAAATAACTTTTAAAAATAGAAAGAAAAGAACAGAAAAATGGCACTGAGCCCCAGCAATAACCCTGGTGGCAAAAAAGAAGAAGGAGGAGGAGGAGGAGAAAAAGGAGAGGAAGAAGAAGAGGAAGAAGAGAAAGAAGAAGGAGAAGGAGAAGAGGAAGAAGAGGAAGAGAAAGAAGGAGGAGGAGGAGGAGGAGGAGGACAAGGAGGAGAAGGAAGAGAAGGGGAAGAAGAGGAAGAAGAAGAAGAAGAGGAAGAAGAGAAAGAAGAGGAAGAAGAGGAAGGAGAAGAAGGAGAAGAAGGAGAAGAAGGAGAAGAACGGGGAGGGGAAGGAAAGAAAGAAAAGGCGCAGACAGACAGACGTGCCACAGCATTGGCACTGCAGCAGCTCCACCCGGGCAGAGCTCACGGAGATGCAGCAGCGACCTGTCCTGCCACCCTCCGGCTCTCACTTTCTGAATTTTTATTTTTTGCAAGCTCTTTCTAAGACCAGACCGAGGAGCTTGCTTGAAATACACACTTATTTCTAAGCTGAGGTGAGTCATTCGTTCCCCTTAAGGTTTGTTTCTTTTATGAGAGTGACAAGAACAGCACTTGATCAGAGGTGGTGTTGAGGATTCAGCCTGGGACCCTGTGCCTGTACAGATGTGCTCTGCCCACTGAACATCCCCTTCTGATGGAATCAATCTTTTTTTTTTTTTTAGTATTTATTTATTCCCTTTTTGTTGCCCTTGTTTTATTGTTGTAGTTATTGTTGTTATTGATGTTGTCATTGTTGGATAGGACAGAGAGAAAGGTAGAGGAGGGGAAGACAGAGAGGGGGAGAGAAAGACAGACACCTGCAGACCTGCTTCACCGCCTGTGAAGCGAGTGACCCCCCTGCAGGTGGGGAGTCGGGGGCTCAAACCGGGATCCTTATGCCCGGTCCTTACGCTTTGCGCCACCTGCGCTTGACCCGCTGTGCTACCACCCGACTCCCCAAGGAATGAATCATTTTGAAAACATTTATTTACTTATTCTTGAATAAGTGAGAAGGAGAGAGAGAGAGTATGACAATCAAAACAACACTCTGCCACATTTGATGCTGGGATCAAACTCAGAACCATAAGTTTGAGCGTCCAACATTGTCATATCATCCTGAGCTGAAGGAAAGAAATCACATTTTAAAGGACATTTTGAGGTAGGGGGAGACAGTATAATGGTTCAGCAAAATGACTTTCATGCCTGAGGCTCTGTGGGCCCAGGCTCAATCCCCAGTTCCACTATAAGCCAGAGCTGAGCAGGGCTCTGGTCTCTCTCTTTCTCTCTGCATCTCTCTCATTCAAGATCAATCAATAAAACATTGAAGGGGAGAAAGGAAAAGCTGTATTATTCATTATTCCTAATATGCTCTGAGATTAATATGCAGCAATTAGACTTTTTTTTGTCATCACCTGGGCTGAAACCATCTGCAGGTGCACGTCCACGGGGCACGTCCACAGGGCACATCAAGGGGCTACAGAACACAGCCCAGTGCATGACCTCAGGTCCTGACAGCATGCTTGGTGAGTGGCTGCAGAAGAGGCCCACCAAATGCATCCAAGGCCACGGGCCCAGGGCCATGTCTGTGCATGTCTACACAGCACAGCCACAGTGCATGTTGGTGGACCAGGTCCACACAGCAGGCCTGCAAAGCACATCCAGGGGAGTGGCTGCCATGAATGTCCCTGGGGCAGGTGCCCAAAACATGCCAACTGTGTCTGTCTACGCTACCCCGCCCTGCCCAGCAGCCCATCCTACGTCCCCCATCCCTGGACTCTGTCCCTGTCTCCTCGCTGTCAGGCTGCCCAAGGCCCAGGGCTGCATACCACCTGAACCCAAGCTCACTGCTGTGGAGTCAAGACTCCAGGATTCAGGATTCAGGGGCTTTGGGGTGACACAAAGCATTTGGCTTTCAGAATCACAGAGCCTCCAGTCACCACCTGGGACCTCGCCGGGTGAGCAACCTTGACTCTGGAAGCTTTCATGTCCTGGTATTTATTACAGAAGCCAACCGTTCTGCCTCCAACAGTACATCTGACAAAGCTGGCTCCTCAGAACACTTGGTCTGCTGCCCGGGAGGTCACGCAGTGATTGAAGGGCTGGATTCTTAAGCATGGATCCTGGGTGCAATCCCTGATACGGAGTATGTTAGAGTGATGCCCTGGTCTGCTTCTCTCTCATAGATACATAAGTTGATCTTAAAAGAAAAAATAAGATAAAAGAGGCTGGGCCATGCCCCATCTGGTTGAATGTGCACATGCTATGTAAGGGAGGCAGGTTTGAGTCCTGGCTCCCCACCTGCAGTGGGGGCACTTCACAAGCAGTGAAACTGGCTTATCTGTCTTTCTCTCCCCTTCTCGATCTCCCTCTCCTCTCTCAATTTCTCTCTGGCCTACCAAATCAAATAGAAAAGAAAAGGAAAAAATTAAAAAGTCTGATGGTCCAGGTGATGGTGCTGTGGATAAAGCATTGGAATTGGGTGCTTAAGTGTGAGGTCCAAAGTTCACTCCCCGGCTGCACATGTACCAGCGTGATGTCTGGTTCTCTCTCTCTGTCCACCTGTCTTTCTCATGAATAAGTAAATAAGTTCTTAAAAAAAAAAGTCCACCTAGAGTTATAGGTTCACAGTGCTGCTGCCAAGCCCCAATGATAACCTTAGTGGCAATAAAAGAGAAAAAATAGATAAAAGAAAAGGAGAGAGAGAGAGAGGAGAGGGAGATTAGCTTGATCTAGAGGTCTGGGAGCTGGTGCAGTGGCTAGAACATGGGACTTAGAGACGTGAGCTCCCATATTCAACCCCTGGGCAGCCCAGGTGCCAGAGTGATGCTCTTGTTCTTTCTGTCTCGTTTGTTAGTAAGTAAATCTCTGAAAATACACTTAAAAAATTTTAAAAGGCTGGGGAAACACCATAATGGTTATGCAAAAGACTTTCACACCTGAGTCTGGGGTCGCAGGTTCAACCCCATTGCCTTCCACCACAAGCCAGTGCTGGTCAGAACTCTGCTCTGTCTCTCATTAAAAACTAACAGATATGGTCAACAATTTGTTTGGCTTTGTATGTTAACTCTCTTGTCAGCCACCAGGTTTCAGATGCCAGCATGATGCCAACCAGACTTCCTTGGACAGACGACCCCACCCATGTGTCCTGGAGCCCTGCTTCCCCAGAGCCCCACCCCACTAGGGAAAGAGAGAGAGAGACTGGGAGTATGGATCCACCTGTCAACACCCATGTTCAGCCAGGAAGCAATTACAGAAGACAGACCTTCCACCTTCTGTGTCCCACAGTGACCCTGGGTCCATGCTCCCAGAGGGATAAAGAAGAGGAAAGCTATCAGGGGAGGGGATGGGATACAGAGTTCTGGTGGTGGGAATTGTGTGGAGTTGTACCCCTCTTATCCTATAGTTTTGTCAATGTTTCCTTTTTATAAATTGTCGGGCTGCGTCACTGGGGGAGAGAGAAGAGACCGGAGCGGAACGGGAACACAAATCTTTATTCACGCGGACACCTCAGAGTTGGGTGAGAGCACAGTGGTTTGGGCCACGTGGAGCCAGCAAAATGGCCGCCTCCTGCTAGCAACCCTTCTCTGCATCCGGTGGCCGAGGTGAAAAGGGGCAAAGAGAGCTAACCCAGAACAGCATCAGGCTTTATAGGATAAAAGCCGGAAGTGGCCAGGAAACAAGGCACTGCGGGAATAGGGTTTCAGCTCTCGCAGGAATGGGCATACCCTGAGGGTATCTGCACAATTACCCAACAATAAATAAAATTTTTTTAAAAAATCAGCAGATAAATAATAAAACTAAAATATCAAAATAAATGAAAGAACGCTTGTCTACGACTTCCTTCCCACAAAGCTGCCTGGATTGCTGGAGGGGAGAGAGAGGCTGAGGCTTGGGGATGTCACACTGGTGGCTGTCTGTGGAAGACAGGCTTGATAAGCAGTCACCAAGCAGAGGTGGGGGCGGGGAGTGACTTGGCCTGACCTCTACCCTGCTGGTCCACTCCCCAGGAACAGCACGGCCTTGGAGTGGAAGGACCGGGTTAGGCGTGACCCAGCTGCAGCCCAGTGTCGCTGTGGCCAGGCAGAGACCACATCTCCAGAGGGCGTCTCTGGCTGAGACTCAGCCCGCTGAATCCTGTGGGCAGCTGCTAGTCACTCCAAGGAGGCCCCTTTTCTGTCCCTGTTCAGAAGTCGACTGAGGCCCCTAGTAGAGCGAGCCAAGGCAGGGTGTGAAAGGGATTCTAGGAGGCGCAAGTATTGAAGAACAGAGAAGAAGGAATGGGGAGAGAGGTCAGGAGAGGAGAAGTAGACCCAATATGGGGATGGCTCAGATTGAGGGAGCCCAGGAAGTCAGAAGTAATACATTCCAGTTCTTGAAACTAGACAGAAAAAAAAAAGTCATGTAAATACTATGTCAATCACCATCCTGACTTCCCTGGCCAGACGACCTCACCAATATGTCCTGGAGCCTCCCCTCCCCAGAGCCCTGCCCTAATGGGGACAGACAGACACAGGCTGGGGGTGTGGATCCACCTGCCAACACCCATGTCCAGCGGAGAAGCAGTTACAGAAGCCAGAACTCCCACCTGCTGCTCCCCATAAGGAATTCTGGTCCAGACTCCCAGAGGGATAAAAAATAGAGACACTTCCAGTGGAGGGGATGGGACAGGGAGCTGTGGTGGTGGGAACGGCGTGGAGTTGCACCCCTCTTATACCACAATCTTGTCGATCATTATTAAATCACTAATAAAATAAAATTTAAAAAAATATTATATCATTGTCCCTACCATGATTATATCTCATGGTGAACCCTTGCTCACGGGCCCGGGTGGTGGTGCACCTGGCTGAGCGCACATGTTACAATGTGCAAGGACCCAGGTTCAAGCCCCTGGTCCCCACCTGCAGGGGGAAGCTTCACGAGTGGTGAAGCAGGGCAGCAGGTGTGTCACTGTCTCTCTCTCTCTCTCTCTCTCTATCTATCTCCCTCTCCCATCTCAACCTCTGGCTGTCTCTATCCAATAAATAAATGAATATAACAAAAAATTAAAAGAAAGCAAGCCCACCGCACTGACTTAAAGACCACCAGCCCCCCCCCCCCCATCTGTCACTGAGGTTCCCAGAGTCTTTCCCAGCACTGCCCAGGGCACCACACTTCTAGTTTCCCTCTTCCAGCAGGCTCTTTAACATGCCACATCTGGAAGCTGACAGGGCAGGAAGGACAGGCTGCATGTGAGACCGGGAGCCCGGATCCTGGAAGTCAGCAGGGAGGGGGTGGCATCAGGCACACTGTCCATCTATGTGTGGGACGGCAGCTGTTGACTCTGCCTGCTTCCCTTCTGCTGAGAGGCTGTTCCTCCTTCCATTTCACACAGGAAGGGCCTAAGAGTCGCAGAAGCGGCCCTGCCTGTGAGCCCATAGCTGGGTCTCTCCAACATGCCGGAAGGAAAAGGGTGGGTGTGGGGCCAGGCGGTGGCGCACCTGGTTAAGCACTCACATCACAGTGCACAACAACCCAGGTTCAAGCCCCTGGTCCCCACCTGCAGGGGGAAAGCTTCACGTGTGGTGAAGCAAGGCTGCAGGTGTCTGTCTGTCTGTCTGTCTGTCTCTCTCTCTCTCTCTGCCTCCAGGGTTATTGCTGGGGCTCAGTGCCTGCACCACAAATCCACTGCTCCTGGAGGCTACTTTCCCCCCTTTTGCTGCCCTTGTTTTATTATTGTCATTGTTATTATTACTGTTGTCATTGCTGTTGTTGTTGGATAGGACAGAGAGAAATGGAGAGAGGAGGGGAAGACAGAGAGGGGGAGAGAAAGACAGACACCTGCAGACCTGCTTCACCGCCTGGGAAGCGACTCCCCTGCAGGTGGGGAGCTGGGGCCTCGAACCGGGATCCTTATGCTGGTCCCTGCTCTTTGCACCACCTGCGCTTAACCTGCTGCGCTACTGCCCGAGCTCTGTTTGTCTCTCTCTCTCTCTTTATCTGCCCCCTTTCAATTTCTGTCTCTATCCAATAATAAATTAATTAATTAATACATGAATTTTTGAAACAAGGCAGGGGGGTGGGAGTTGGCTGCTGCGGGTTGAGGGAGGCGGAGAGAGAGACACTCTCTCGTGCTGCCCAGTTTGGGAAGCTTTCCCATGGGAGCTTTATACTCTGGAGTCTCTAGTCTGGTCCCCACATCTGGTGAACTGGGTGAGCTGCCTCCCAGCCCAATGTATGATCTTCCGAGAGACTAGAATGCAGATGTTCACAGAGGAGGTAGACGCAGGGAGAACATGGCCGAGGAGAGATCGGAGGGCTCTGACCTAATGCAAAAGAAACCAGCCCTGCTGACACCTTGCTGTTGGACTTCCCATTTCCAGAACTGTGAGAAAGTAAAGGCCGGAGGTTGAATCACCCCTTCCACCACCTGCCACACTTAGAGATGGCAGCCCTAGCAAGCCCCACAATGAGCCCTGCACGGATGTTGTAAAAAGTAAATAAACAGGGGCCGGGTGGTGGTGCACCTGGCTGAATGCACATCTTGAAATGTGCAAGGACGTGGGTTTGAGCCTCTGGTCCCCACCTGCAAGGGAAGCTTCACAAGCATAGCAGCAGGGCTGCAGGTGTCTCTCTCTGACTCTCTATCTGCCCCTCCCCTCTCGATTTCTGGCTGTCTCTAGCCAATAAAGATATGTATTTTTTAAAAAGTAAATAAACTTCTCCAGCTACTATGCATGCCTGGCACAAAGTAAGTGCTTAATAAACACCAGAACCTCTTGCTTTTATTCAAGAACCCTTTCAGGGCAAGAGTAGATAGCATAATGGTTAAGCAAAGAGACTCTCCTGCTTGAGGCCCCAAGGCTCCAGGTTCCTAGGTTCAATCTCCTGTAACAACCAAACAAGAAGTCCTTATTATTTCAGCATGCACTCAATGCAATTATCAATGAGATATTTTGCCTTCTTTATTTTTACCTTTTTTTTTCAATTATCTTTATTTATTTTGGATAGAGACAGCCAGAAACAGAGAGGGACCAGTTGAGTAGAGAGGGAGCAAGGCAGAGAGACACCTGCAGCCCTGATTCACCATTCATGAGTCTTTTTCCCCCTGCAGGTGCGGACCCGGGAGTTTGAACCCGGGGTCCCTGTGCACTGTGACATGTGCGCTCAGCCAGGTGTGCCCCCACCCGGGCCCTTTGTATTTATGTAATTTTTTTGGTATTGTCCTAAGACTGAAGTCTATCGCAGGGTGCACTAGTCACTGGCCCTGCTGGCGCTGTTGGCAGTGGGGATCTAACCCGCCTCAGCCCATCCTAGCGCACCCACACCGGTTCGCGAGGACCAGTTCTCTATCGGCCGGCAGCATCTCTGCTAAGAACAGGAGCACAGCTTCCTGTGGCCAAGTGCATCAGAGATATGCCTCTAGGACGGACCTCAGAGCGGCAGCTCGATGGGACCTGATGTGTAACGTTCCTGAAGTCCAGAAGAGACACACACACAGCCTGCTGAGAATTGCGTGACAGCAAGCTGCCAAGGGGAGGCCACGTGTCCACAGATCTGTGAGCCACCAAGGGAGAGCTCTGAGTAATCTCGGGCACTTTCTTTCCCTTCTCTTCCGGTTTTACACAAAACCCTGCTTGTCTTCCCATCGTGTGCCCCACAGAAAGAAAGTGTAGAGGGCCGGGCAGTAGCTCACCAGATCATGTGCACATGGCACGAAGCACAAGGATCCTGGTTCAAGCCCCCAGCTCCCCACCTGCAGGGGAGTCACTTCCCAGGCAGTGAAGCAGGTCTGCAGGTGTCTGTCTTTCTCTCCCCCTCTCTGTCTTCCCCTCCTCTCTCCATTTCTCTCTGTCCTATCCAACAACAAACGACATCAACAATAACAATAATAACCACAACAAGGCTACAACAACAAGGGCAACAAAACGGGGGGAAAGGTGGCCTCCAGGAGCAGTGGATTGATGGTGCACGCACCGAGCCCCAGCAGTAACCCTGGAGGCAAAAAAAAAAAAAAAATCAATCAATAAAAAATAAATAGAAATAAAGTGTAGAGGATGGTTTGGAAGGAAGTGTGGTTTCCAGACGTCCTCAGGTACCATTTCATTTCTTTTTTTTCTTCATATTTTTATTTTATTTATTTATTCCCTTTTTTGTTGCCCTTGTTTTTATTGTTGTAATTATTATTGTTGTTGTTGTTGTTGGATAGGGCAGAGAGAAATGGAGAGAGGAGAGGAAGACAGAGAGGGGGAGAGAAAGACAGACACCTGCAGACCTGCTTCACCACCTGGGAAGCGACTCCCCTGCAGGTGGGGAGCCGGGGGCTCGAACCAGGGACCTCACACCAGTCCTTGTACTTGGCGCCACCTGTGCGCTACCGCCTGACTCCCACCATTTCATTTCTAACCCAAGTGGAAGCAGCACACACTTGATAGGTGCCGCTGCCAAGCCAGGAGAGATCAGAGGAGTCAGGGCACAGAAGTCAAAGCAGACTTTTGCCACCTGACAGGTAGAGCCAGTTCTGAGGTGTTTTACCCCAAGTGCTTTTTCTTGAGCAGTGGGGCTCAAGAAAAACCAGTTTCAGGAGCACCACACCTAGGGCCACGTGAGGTGACCTGCTCTCAGCGTTTCCTGGCATCCTGACACATGTGTCTTTTGCTCTAGCAGGACGTTTTCTACTGGGAAAGCAGGAGAGAGAAAGCCTTGCTGGCTGCAGTCGCTCTCTCTCAGTACTGCCCCTAATTAGCCGCACAGGGTGTTTTGAGAAACGCCCAGCCAGCGCACTGCAGCCTAACAGGCAAGCTGCTCCCTGAGGGGGACTGGGTGGCACGTTTAGGAAAAATTCCTCTCCGGCTGGATCTACCCGTTTCATATCAGAGCAACAAAGTTTAATCTCCTGAATCTTTTTTTAATGTGGGTCTAGTAAGAAGAGGCTTTGAGGACGCCTCTAGTCCCCGTTTCAACCTTCTAGAAAAATCTCTGAAATGTTCTAGCTGATTTCTTCCTTTCCGAGTGCCTCCACGTTATTGCCCCCTGGGTTCCTGGAAATCAGAATTTTGACTTGAATCAAACCCCTTTGACTTGGGCCCTTTCGTTTCCATCTTCCTCTAGACATATGCGGGCTCCGGACTTCTTCTTCTTATTATTATTATAAGAACTCATGCGGAAATTACAGTAATTTCAAAAAAAAACCTAGAGCTCAACTTGAGAAAGTGGCCTAGAGAAGGAACTTCTTTGTCCTACATCTAGGAAAAAAAAGGAAGCAGGTCAAAATTGTTGGGTAAGAAACCAAGTAAGTAGCACTGTGCTGACAGGTAGGAGAGGGCAGGAGGAACACAGCCTCAGTTTTCTTCCTCCCAGGATGAGCCAAGATCTCCCAGCAGAACCAAGCCGGCACGTGGACCCCTAGGCTCCGCATGAGCCGTTGCCCGTGTCTCACCAGGACCCACAGAATGTTCTTTCTCAGGTTCTTGGGGCACCTGAGTGTTGCTCTTCACTTGGAATAAACAGTCTGCAGACAGGCACTCTTCTGACAAGTCTCGTTCAGTCACCCAGCTAGCTTCTTCTTGTTGTTGTTGCTGCTGCTGCTGTTTTGTTTTGTTTGTTTGCTTTTAGATAGGGACAGAGAGGAAGTGAGGCAGAGGGAGAGTGAAAGAGATCACAGCACAGAAGCTTTGTCGACGCGGTGAGGGTTGGGCTCGAACCTGGGTTGCACACAGGACACCGCGGCGCACTACCCAAGTGAACTATTTCAACAGGTCGGCCTTCCCTGGCCCCGGGCTAGGGCAGCTCTCCTTCCATCCTGGTGTTACACAGATGCCCCTTTGTGGTGCTAGCGTAGGGAGCCAAGTGTCTTTGACCCTCTTAGGGGCCCTGGCTGGGTTTGTTAACCGCAGTGACAAAGACAGGAGAAAGATCATGTGATTTCATTTCAACGTGAGCTTTACACACATCACAACTTTCCCTGAGTAATTTAGACTGTCAGTGTGTGTGCCTTTTATCCAGCTGACGGAACGACCAGAGCACTGGATGTAGAATCTCACCTCTGGAAGGCATGTCCTCCACTGGGTACACTAAGCGCCTCCCTTGGAACAAATACTTGTGTTCTTTCTTACAAGACACATCAGAGCACCACTCAGTTCTGGCATAAGGCAATGCCAAGTACTGAACGGGGGCGGGGATGGGGGGGCGCAAGGACCTCAGTCCTGTGCTCTAAAGCTGAGCTATCTCCCCAACCTGGAGAGATGCATTTTTATGTCAGGTTAGATAAAGGGTTGACAGCCTGGGCGAACTTGACAAGAGTAACAAGTGTGGCGAAAGCTGGCCTGACAACCTCCCCAGTGTGTCCTGGAGCCTCACCTCCCCAGAGCCCTGCCCCACTAGGGAAAGACAGACAGACACAGGCTGGGGGTGTGGGTCCACCTGCCAACACCCATGTCCAGCAGAGAAGCAATGACAGAAGCCAGACCTCCCACCTTCTGCTCCCCGTAGAGAATTCGGGTCCAGGCTCCCAGAGGGGGAGCATTGACAAGAGGAAGATGCCCAGAGGGCTCTGAACTCCAACTCCATCAGGCCCCAGAGAGAGAAGAGGAGAAAGGGAGGGACTTTTGGATGGAGTCACAGGTGTAGCTGTGACTTGGAAAGGAAGAGAAGGTGGGGCCTTAAAAAATGGACAAATATTTACAAATGTAGACAGATGGCGGAGAAATAGCATCCCAGCCACATCTGCAGCCTTGGGAGAACTGCTGCAGCTTCCAGCGGAGGGGCTGGGGATTCAGAGCTCTGGCGGTGGGAATGGTGTGGAGTTGTGCCCCTGCCTTCTCTCTTTTCCTTTCTTTCTTTCTTTCTTTCTTTCTTTCTCTCTTTCTTCTTTACATTTATTTATTTTGCTTTTTGCTGCCCTTGTTGTTTTATTGTTGTAGTAATTATTGTTGTTATTGATGTCGTTCATTGTTGGATAGGACAGACAGAAATGGAGAGAGGAGGGGAAGACAGAGAGGGGGAGAGAGAGACAGACACCTGCAGACCTGCTTCACCGCCTGTGAAGCGACTCCCCTGCAGGTGGGGAGCCGGGGGCTCGAACCGGGATCCTTATGCTGGTCCTTGTGCTTTGTGCCACCTGCGCTTAACCCTCCGCGGTACCGCCCGACTCCTCCTGTCTTTCTTCTTTCTTTCTTTCTTCCTTTCTTAAGATTTTATTGATTTTACTCGTGAGAATGATAGAAGAAGAGAGAGAAACAGCCAGACATCACTGTGTCCACGCGCTGCCGGGGACTGAACTCAGGACCTCACGCCTGCGAGCCCAGTGCTCTGCCCACTGCGCCACCTCCCGGCCCACCCCGTTCTCTTTCGATTTTGTCCATCGCATCAGGCTTCTTTCGGATGCCCGCCCGCTGCCTCCAGAGACAAGGGAGCTCCTGGCGGGGCTGGTGGGGCCGGCGGGACGGGTCTCCGAGTGACCAGCCAGCTGTCCGTCTGTCCCTCTGCTCTCTCTGCTGCGCACCCTGCGGGTGCCGGTACCAGTCCGAGGTCAGATGGCCTGGTGCACACCCCACGGCCGCCCGTCTGCCTCTGTACCCGGCGGTGCGTCTTGTTCTGTGTCCCCGGCCCCATATGGTGTCTCCCATGCACACGGGGCGGGTTGGGGTGTGTGTGTGTGTGTGTGTGTGTGTGTATGTGTGTGTATATGTGTGTGTGAGTGTGTATGTGTGTATATGTGTGTGTATGTGTGTGTGTATATGTGTGTGTATGTGTGTGAGTGTATGTGTGTATATGTGTGTGTATGTGTGACTGTATAAGTGTGAGTGTGTGTGTATGTATGTGTGTGAGTGTATGTGTGTGTATATGTGTGTGAGTGTGTATGTGTGAGTGAGTGTGTATATATGTGTGTATATGTGTGTGTATGTGTGTGTGTATATGTGTGTATATATGTGTGTGTATATGTGTGTATATGTGAGTGTGTGTGTATATGTGTGACTGTGTATGTGTGTATATGTGTGTGTATGTGTGAGTGTGTGTATATGTGTGAGTGTGTGTATATGTGTGAGTGTGTGTATGTGTGTATATGTGTGTGTGAGTGTGTATGAGTGTGACTGTGTGTATATGAGTGTGACTGTGTGTGTGTTTATGAGTGTGACTGTGTGTGTGTATATGAGTGTGACTGTGTGTGTGTAAGTGTGTGTATGAGTGTGACTGTGTGTATGAGTGTGACTGTGTGTATATGAGTGTGACTGTGTGTATGAGTGTGACTGTGTGTGTGTGTGTGTATATGAGTGTGAGTGTGTGTCCCGGGAACTGAGCTCCGTGCACGAGCACACCCCCACCCCAGTCCGCCATGGCGCCGGGCTGCCGTCCACGCGGCCGCTCAGACCCGGGGACCCTGCGGGCGCGGGGCGGGCACGGTGCCGTCCACGCGGGGCGGGGCGGGGGAAAGACCGTGTCCGTCTGTCCTTCCTGCACCTGGGGCCCGTCCCTCGCTGCGGGGCCGTGGGCAGAGGGAGGGACTCTCTCTCCAGCCTGCGTCCTCAGGTGACCCGTCTAGACGGGGCCCGGGCGCAGAGAGAGGAAACGCAACAAACCGGCCCACGCTCCCCGCAGCCCCAGCGGCCTCTGACGTGTCGGCGCAGCCCGGGATGCGCAGCGGCGGCGGGCGGGGGCGGGGCCCGGCGCGGGGGCGGGGCCCGGCGCGGGGCGGGGCCTGGGCGGCGGGGGCGGGGCCTGAGCGGCGGGCTCGGGGTCTGGGGCCGGAAGAGGGCGGGGCCGGGCCCTCTGGGCGATGGGGGCGGGGCCAGGGGCGGGGCCTGCGCGGCGGGCTCGGGGTCTGGGGCCGGAAGAGGGCGGGGCCGGAAGAGGGCGGGGCCGGGCCCTCTGGGCGATGGGGGCGGGGCCAAGGGCGGGGCCTGCGCGGCGGGCTCCTCGGGGCGGCTGGGTGGCGGGGCCTGCGCGGCGGGCTCCTCCGGGCGGCAGGGGGCGCGCGCTCCCCGGGTCCCCGCGCCGCCCGCCCCGCCGCGCGCTCGCTTGCCGCCGGGCCGCACATGTGTTTCTGTTTTGTGTTGTAGCATTTGTTCTGGAAGCTCCTATTTACATTTCCAGTGTGTCTGGCGAGCGGGCCGGAACCCTCGTCTGGGCCTCGCAGGAGACGGGGGGGGGGGGGGAAAGGGGAAGAGCAAGAGGGCCTCGTGCTCGCCCCGCAGCGGCTCCTTTTTCCTTTTCGTCTCCGGCGTCTCATTGCTCACCAGGTAGGGGCTGGCAAGCAGGGATCGACCATCGGAGCTTGGCGGGGTCTGGCAAAGTTTCCCCCCCCCTTTTTTTTTTTTAACGGAGGAAAGGTAGAAGGGAGGAAAAAAAAAAACACTCAGGGAGAGGGGGGGTTGGGAGGATTGAATGAATAAAAAGGGGAAGGCGGATCCACGTGGTTTGATCGGAGACAGACAGAGATCCCATTGTTCAAAATCAATATAAAAAAAAAAAAAAGCGAGCGCGAGGCGGCGGGGAGGGGCGGCGGGCGGCGGGCTCCGCAGGGTCGCGGCCCGGGCCCGGCTGTCGGCGGGGCCCCTCCAACTTTCCGCGTCTGCGAGCAGGTGTGGGGCGGGGGGGGGGGTGTCTCCGCGTCCCAGGCCCGCCCCACCCCAGAAGAAAACAAATTAACAGATTTCAACACCTCCAGCCCCCAGCTCGCGGGGACCCCCAGCCTGGGGAGCTCGCCAGCGCCCGAGGCCGCACCCCTCCCGGGCGGCGGCGGCATGGGGGGCCCCTGGGCATCCACGGTGGCGGGGGGGGGGGCGCTTTCAAGTGTCCCGAAGCCGTTTCCGCGAACGGCTCGGAAGCGCCTCTTGCTACCCCCATTACTTTGCTTTTTCATTTTTTATTTTTGCAGGGGGGGGGGGCTCCATCAGCCCTGCAGACAGCCCTCGCTGGAGGCCGGGTGTGTGTGTGTGTGTGTGTGTGTTGGGGCGGGTGGGGGCTGCTGTCTCCATTTCTGCCCCCCTCCCTCCCCGCGTCTCCCCTGCGGGCGGGGGTCGCCGCCGCTGCCCTGCGCTTCCGAGCGGGGCTTTTCCCGGCCCGGGGCCGGGGGGGGGGGGGGCGCCTTGCCCCGCGCTTCTCCCCCGCCCGCGCCGGCCGCCGCTCACTCCCGGGGCGCGGGGAGGAAGTGGAGGCGGCCGGTGTCTCGGCGGCGCTGCCCTGCCCCTCCCCCTCGTCCCCTCCCTCCCGTCCCCTCCCCTCCCCCGCGGCATATAACCCGTCCATTGTGCGCCGCTGCCCCGTGTCTCCGCCAGCGACCATGCCCAGGAAGAAGGCGGCGGCGGCGGCGGCGGCCTGGGAGGAGCCGAGCTCGGGCAACGGCACGGCCCGCGCGGGGCCCCGGAGGCGCGGCGGCCCGGCCGGCAGGAAGCGCGAGCGGCCCGAGCGCTGCAGCAGCAGCAGCGGCGGCGGCAGCAGCGGCGACGAGGACGGGCCGGAGCTCGACGGGGCCCCCGGCGGGGCCAAGCGGGCGGCGCGGCCGGCGGCGGCCAAGGCGGGCGCGGCGGTGGTCATCACGGAGCCGGAGCACACCAAGGAGCGCGTGGTGAGTGCGGGGCCGGGGCCGGGGGGTGCGGGCCGCGGGCCGAACCATCGCCGCCGCCCTGTGCAACAAAAGGCCGCGGGCCGGGGGCGGGCGCGGGGGGCCGGGACCCGGGGAGCCGCCCCCGCCCCCGGTGGCACGCGCGGCGGTTGGCGGTTGGGGCGCGCGGCGCGGGGCCCGGGGCGGGCGGTGGGGGAGGGGCGGCCGGAGCGCCCGCACCCGGGGGTCATGGCCCCGCCCCCGGCGCCGCCCGGGCCTCCTCCCTCCTTCTCCCTCCCCTCCCTCTCCCTCTCCCTCCCCTCCCCCGCCCGCCCCGGAACCCCGGACTTTTGCAAGTTCTCTCGGGACGCGGCTGCAGCGCGCTGCGTTCTCGGTGGGGCCCCCCCCTCCCCCGAGCCCCTGCAGCCGCCGCTCGCCCGGGCGCCGCGTGGGGGAGGCTCTCGGCCGGCGGGGTGCGGGTGCGGGGCGCGGGGCCACCGCCGGGCTTTGAGGTTCCCGCCGCCGCGGCTCCCGAGTCCCGGGGGGGCGGGGCCTGGCCGGCGGCGCGCATGCTCAGTGCGGCCCTGCGCTGTCTGCGGGGAGGGCGGGGAGGAAGGCGGGGGTGGCCGGCGCGGGGCGGGGCGAGGGCGCATGCTCCCGGGAGCCCCGGGGGTGGGGTGGGCTGCGGTGGGGGGGAGAGAGGTGCCCGGGCTTTGTTCGCGCTCGGTGGTCCCGGGGCGCTGGGGGTCCTGTGCACACTCCTCCCCTCCCCCAGGAAGAAAGAGACTCAGGGTGCAGGAGTGGCCCGAGGTGGTCTGAGTGGGCCCTGGGTTTGCTCCGAGGCATTAAGCGGCCAGGTCCTGCTTAGTGTCGGGGCCGTATCCTAACCTGGGATCTGGGATCCCCAGAATCCCGCAGGAGTTGCGGGGGAGAGAGGGGTAGGGGGGACACAGAGAGAGCTGTTCACAGTCTCAGCCCATCACCCCCCCCCAAGAGTAGTAACTGCCCCCCCCCCCCCCCCGCCCGCCCGAGCTCCAGCAGCACATAAGGGTTTAAAAGACAAAAGAGAATTTCTGTGCCCACTTGGTAGGTGAGGAAACTGGGGCACACAGCTTAAGGGCCTAGCTTGAGCTCACACGGTAGTGCCATTCCCCTCCACGTGGGCTCAGGTTTTTCTTTTTCCTTTTTTTCCGCTCTCCCCTGAGGTCATCCTTGACACCTGCAGATGGTTGGTTGGTTCCCTTGGTGGAGAGAGGAGGGGCACGGAGCCAAGGCCTGCCGCTGCTTAGCTGTTTAGGCAAAGACGTCTTGATGAGAGAAAGAGGGGTCTGGGCAGTCCTGTGTTGAATCTGGAACCCAGGAACTGCTTTCCTCGGAGAGGCGGCCTCCCTGTGTTTGGAAGCTGCTGGGGGCGGGGGTGTGCTGCCTCTGAGGTGTGATTGTGAACAAGTTCCCCAAACCAGTTCTGCGGCACCGGCCGGCTCTGTCTCTGTCAGGAAGTTGAGACGCTTGCCCAGATGCTGGGAGCCATTTGAACTGGTCTTCACAGAGACAGCTGGTTGGCTGACGGCAGTGACACTTAAGTCTTGCTCCATCTAGTCCCTTGCTGCCTGTGAGTTGGCCCTGCAGTCTACTTCCGTTTTATTCTGCACATCTGTATCTGAGCGTGCAGGCAAATCTGTAAGCCCGTTCCCTCGCCTGAAAAGGGGGCCTGAGAAGCAGTAAAGCAGTTTTCTTTGGTCACCACGTCACCTTCGTTAGGCGCAGTTGCATCAGGGGAGCCCAGCGCCCATCACCCGATGCTCTTGTCCGCCTTACAGGAAGTGCCCGTTGCCAAGAGTGCTGGGCTTGATCCAGGGGCGGCCAGGCCGGTGCTGCCCCCCTGCTTTCCCAGGGCAGCCTCTGGTCCTCACAGGACTTGCCTCAGTACTGCTGGCTGGTTCCAGGTCCCCGTCTCCTGGGGACACGCAGGGTCTCTGCCTGTTGGCGATCCCAGGAGTCCCGGGTGCTACCACGAGCAGTAGCGGGTCTCTAGTGTGTGTCAGAAAGGAACATTCGTCCCCCTCCTCGTTGTTCATGCTGTGTGAAGGAGCTTTGTGTGAGCAGTTGCCAGAGGCTGTCACAAGCCATGTTGCTTTCATTCGGAAACCTGCAGATGTTGGACTTGGGAAAGATGAGCCTCAGCCACTTGTATGTTTAAAGAACAAAGTTGCCTCGAAGATGAAGATGCATGTGTGCCATTATTATTACTGTTTTTTTAGAAAGTCACTTCAGTATCAGGAAGTGTCCCAAGTATGTCCCCTGAGCATTTTCTAATGTCTGATGTCTAAGGGTTGATCCTCCCTGAACCAGCCCTGTGCGCATCACAGCCCTGTAGGTGAGGTCGTAGCCAAGCAGAATATTGGTGTCGGGTCCAGATCTCTTTGTGGCTTGTCAATGGAGGGTTGCGGAGGTTTTGTGGGCCCTGAAATAGATCCTCCAACCGGAAAGACCCAGTGAATCTGACCCAAAAGCTTGAGGGCTGCTTTGGTTGCCAGCCCGTTAGGGGATGTGTTTATGCTGACTGCTTTCTGGACAGCCTTCTCCCTCTGCTGAGAGCTGCTGTCTTCTGGATGGCTATACGCGAGCCCGCCTCGACTCTCAGCCTCATGGACACACTCCTTGCACTCAGGCAATGATTCAAAACTCGCTTTGGACCAGAAACCCCATTTTGTTGATGGAAGAAGCTGGGTGTGCTTTCCTGCTGCGGCTGTTCGTCTCCGCTCGGGTCTGTGCCTGTGCTGTGAGGAGGCAGCGGTGAAACGGGATTCACTCGTCACTCAGTTGGCTGACTTGCTCCAGCTCTCTGCTGCACGGCAGAAAAGACACACAGCCTCTCGGGCTCTTGAGTTTATGCAGGAAGCCGTCTTTTCCCCGGTCGGTGAAGGTTAGACTCAGCCCCAGTGTCACAGTGCAAGGTCTGATTTGAGAGGCTTCAAAAGTTGTTTCAGGTGTTTTTTGATTTCAAGGAAGACAGAAGAGGCAGATGACACAGGGACCCACAGCAAGCAAGTGTAGATGTGACGGCCGTGTCTGCTTGATGTGTGAGGAGACAGGCACGAAAGGGGCCAGAGCACACGGCTCGGTCACTATCGCTGCAGTCGACTGGATTCACCAAGCTCGCCCGCAGAAGCCTTTGATCGGAGAGGTTGGGTCTTTGTGGCAGTGCTTCTCAGCTGGCCCCACAAGCCTCAGGCTCTCCTGCGGATGATGGCGTCTCCAGGTCACAAAGGAAATCCCGCTCCTGCCGGGCGATTGCAACAAGTCCTGGCAGAGGCGCCTGGGCCCGTCGCCAGCAGTGCTGAGAACCGTGCTCTCTGGGCAGTGAGTGCGAGGAACGCTCGCACTGGAGCCCTCTGCCTGCCTGGGCTGGGGTGGTGATGCCATCTGGCCTCTCGTCCCACGGTCCTTCCCCACTCCCTCCCTCCATAGGGGAGAGCGAGTGGGCGAGGGGAGCAGTTCCAGGGCCCGGGCCTCCTGTGGGGGTCTTGCCAGCACGCACTCGCTGCTCATTTTCTGCAGCCGACCTGCCTGCAGAGCCTCCCAGCCAGGCCCGCCAGCTAAACGGGGGCGATACCAAGAAATTCGACTCCGTTCAGAGTAACCTGAGTCTGGGTGCTACAGGGCTAGACGACCCCAAGCTTCGGGCTGGCGGCTGGCTTGTCAATTATTTAAACGTGGACTAGTCATTCTCCATCCCCGGCTGTTTCCCACTTGGGAGCGGACCGCAGGGTGCGGTGTGCCTGTGGCCCTGTGGGCTGGGTGTGGGCTACACAGTTCTCTGAGAATAGGAAGCCCATAGGAAGCCCGGAGACGTGGGCCTCTCCAAACACCCTTGCCGAGTCGCCGGGACCAGACCTCTTTCCAGCTCAAAGGCTGGAATGACAGGCTCTGGGGCTGGTCGGCTCCCAAGAACGAGTCTGTAAACAGAAAGGACTCTCCTTCGCCTCCCTACGTGGTGACAGGAGGTGGAAGCGGAGAGGGCAAGTCTCTCCCCTTCAGAATCAAGTCTTTGATAGTTATTCTGGACGGTAAACGAGTGCCTCTCGGAGTGGCGAGGATGAGTGGCGTCCCGTATTGGGACAGTGGCGTGTGGAAGTGACACATTTCCGTTGACTGGGTGTGTGGGCCTCTGGTTCTGTTCTGAGAGAACAGTCTCTCTGTGGCCTGGCCTTGGGAACTCTCTGGGTCCACTTGCCTCTGGTCACCCACTGGCTTTGGGGCCGGCAGTGAGGATGTGCCCCTGGAAGGTCCTGGGTCGTCCCACCCACCCCATCCGCCTCCACCCGGGGCTCCCTGCTGCTGGCTCAGTGGGGAGGGAGGGTCCGCACAGACCTGTGCAGGGCAGACAGACCCCAGGGCATCCACACTCCCCGTGACAGGTGCTCACCTGTGTCGGGCGGGGGCAGAGTGGAGCCGAGGGACCTCGGGCTGGTTTGCTAGAACTTGACAAAAGCACTTTAAAGAGAAACTCGGGCCTGAAAGTCGCACATTGAGGAAGCCCTAGCAACAAAGTACTTTTCTTGTTGCTTGCTGTCCTTTGGACAGACTCAAAAGCCGGGAGCAACGCAGCAGGCTAATTATTCCCCCCCCCCTCTCTGTCTCTGTAGAAACTTGAAGGGTCTAAGAGCAAAGGGCAGCTTTTGATTTTTGGGGCAACCAACTGGGACTTGATTGGTCGGAAAGAAGTGCCTAAGCAACAAGGTATGAAAACAGCTTCTAACGCTGCAAAGCTACTGCTTGTGTGTCCCGTGTGCCGATGAGCCTCTGAGGTAACTGCCGTCACCGCCAGGTAGGTGTGCTCAGTGTTTGTTCACAGTGTGCAGAAAAGCCGGCTGGCTGGCGTGCCCACTCCAGTGACAGCTGGATTTGAACCCTGGTTTTGTGGGAACCCCCCCCCCCCCGCCACTGATTTTTTTTTTTTTAAGATTACAATGCAAATAGAGGTTTCAGGTAACAACATTTTCCCATCCGACTTATTTTTACTAAACTAAGGTGACTGTTTCTGTAGCATGCTGGATCTAGCCAACTGTTGGGCTTTTCAGAAGACTGAATTCCTTTCATTTTTATTTTACTTGTTTTCAATGAAAGAGAGACCAGAGCACTGCTCAGATCTGCTTATGGTGATCCTGGGGGTTGAACCTGGGACTTCAGAGCTTGAGGCATGAGCGTCTTTGTCTAACCGTCCTGCTATCTCCCTAATCCTGAGAGTCCAGATTGAGCAGAACTAAGTAACACTGAGGAGCTGGGTGGGGGAATCAAGGAATTCCTAAGACCTGACTCTCAGTCCCCAGGTGCTTTTAGAAAGCCAGTCTCTCCTCGGGAGACTACCCGCCTGTCCAGGAGACACAGCCACAGTTTGTAGCTTCTTGATTTCGTTTGGAAAGATTCCCAAAGAACTTTCTAACATTGCTCAGTGGACAGACATCGGCACACAGACACTCCTGGTGCCTCAAGACAGGGGCGACCATCTTGTTCCACGGCATCAGCGCTGGTGACCAGGCCCCCGGGGTCCCTCCCTCCCTGCAACAGCTCGGGTCTCCCAGCCCTGGGTGTGTGTCGTATCATATCTGAACCACTTCAGACAACTAGCCCACTAAATTTAAGGACGCTAGCCCAGACTGGGGAAGGGAAGTTTGGTGCCTGGCCTTTGGGGGGGGGGGGGAGTCGCTTCGCAGGCAGGGAAGCAGGTCTGCGGGTGTCTGTCTTTCTCCCCTCCTCTCAGTTTCTCTCTGTCCTTTCCAGTAACGGGGGGGTGGTGACTACGCTGACCCTGTGGCAGGTCCCTGCAGTGCTGAGGTGCAGGTAGGTGAAGACAGGGTCTGGCCCATGGCTCAACACAGCTCACGCAGTCCAGAGAGTTGAGCTCTCATCAGGCTCATGATCTGTGTTTTGGTTTTAAGAGCATACAGCAGTAGGCATGCAGGGGAGGCGCCGAGGGCAGGTTGCTTGCCTGCTGACGCCAGCCTGAAGGGACAGTGTCTTCTTGTGTCACCCCTCCCCTCGTCTGGATCGTTGCTCCCCAGAGGGCTGGCCAAGCCCACTGGCCTTTGAAAGCACATCTCCCTCACTTGGAGATAAGTGATTCACACTGTCTCCAGTAAGGAACGGGCCTCGGGAAAATAGGTGACTGCCAGTCTGTCCTGGGAACCCAGGATTGCTGTGGCCATTTAATCCAGCTTCCATCAGCCTGACCGAGCCGCTGCAGGAACAGGTCAGCGTCTCTCCACCCCGGACAGTCCTTGGTCAGGAGGCACCGCCTGTGCACCCTTCTCTCCCCCGGGCACTGTGGCCTTCACAGAGGCGCCCCGCGTCAGCCGTGCCCTCCTGGCTTTGCCTTCACGGCACACAGGCCTTCCCCTGGGGCTGCCTTTGCGTGCAGCCGAGTCGTGGCTCTTCTTAGGTCTCGTTACCTGGGCCCCACCCGGCCCCTTTCCTCACGGCTCGTAAGGATCCTTCGGGTGGACGTGCTTGGTGGTCACGTGACCCTGCAGCTTGTGATGATGACCTGACTGCTCTGAGGCAGAGCCGCTGCGGGTCACCGAGGCGGCACGTGGACAGACGGACGGACGGACAGATGGTGTGGGGCAGGGAGCTGCTGGAGAAGTGAAGTCTCAGCCCTGCCCTGCCTCCAGATCAGTCTGACCCAGCGAAGTGCAAGACTCAGACCTCACGGCGGCGGCCACAGAGACGTGGAGATGCTCCTGTGAGAGCTCCGTCCGCTCCGCCGGAAGGAAGCATGGGGTGGCAGGGGTGGCCATCTGCCCTCCCATGCTCCCTCTCTCTGCCGGTACTAACTGCCCAGCCTCTGAGGTCCTGGGTTCAAGGCTAGAGGACCACCCCCCACCCCGGTCTGGGTGCTGTGAGCCGAGCCGAAGGCACCTGTGCACAGTGATGCTCAGGGACTGGGCCGTGTGGGTGGATTAGTCGCAGCCGGCGTTTGCCCTGCCCAGCGGCACGTGTGAGGGGCCAGGCCGCGAGGCAGCTGGGCCCATGGGCAGATTGGGGTCGGGGGCTCCGGGCCGGAGACGCTCCTTCGGCTGCAAGAGGCCTCCGTGAGGTGGGGTCCCGGAGGGGTGCGCTCACAGCCGTGCCCGCGGGTCGGGACCAGTGACACATCTGCTCGCCAGCTGTGCCCCGGCTCTAGGGAGGGGACGTTGCTCTAAGCTGCTGGTCAGGGGCAGCCCGGGACCCTCCCGGACGCTTTGCTTTATTTAATGGAGAAACTCTGGCTGATGATGGTGGTGCTGCTGGGGATTGAACCCGGAGCTCAGTTTAGGCATCGGGCCATTCGTGTGGCCATTGAACTGCCCCGCTCCCTTCCCTCCACAGGCGTTTGATTCGCCTTCTTCTCTCTGCAGCTGCTTACCGCAACCTTGGTCAGAACTTATGGGGACCTCACAGGTACGGGTGCCTGTCGGGGGTCCGGGTGCGGACGGTGGTCTCGGGTTCCTGTGCTGCCCACAGCCTCCTCATCACCACAGAAGGGAAGCTCTGGAGCTGGGGTGAGTACTCTGTCCCTCAAGGTGGCGCCACCTCTGTGCTGGCGGCCCGCTCTCTCTCCTGCGTCCCCAACTCTCATCCGTATCCCGCACAGTCACCTTCTTCCACTCTCCTGACGTGTCTGCCGGGGTCACTGGAATGTAGTCCTGAAGTCTGACTCCTTCCGCCTTGCCCGAACCTTCTTGCTGGGGTGCCGAGAACTGGATCTGTTTTGGATACACTGACCCTCCCGCAGACGGCCCCTCCTTGCTCAGCAGTGCGGTGGGACGGGGCATCTCTGCTGGCTTTCCGTGCCACCGGCTTTCGGGGCCGTGCCTGCACCGTGACGTCCCTCCTGCCTGCGGCTTGGCCCTCTGAGGGTCCTGAGTCGACAGCTCCTGTAACCCGTTGCCTGTCCCGTCCATTTTTATGAGGTTTTTCCCAGGTTGGTTCACTTTCCCTTCTGCTGGATGCCTCCTGGGCTGCAGAGGGCCGGCCCGAGCCTTGGCCTGGGCGCTGACCGGGCTCCTGGGGGTGCTGGGGTCCGATCCACACTGCATCTTGTGTTCGCAGCTTCATGAGCAGCTGTGCCAAGTCCAAATACACTGGCATCTGCTGTCCTCCCTGCACTCTGCTAACTTTGTCATTCGGTTGAGAAAGCTAACCACTGGCCCTGGCCCGGGCGGTCATGGCGTGAGCCCGCTGCTCGTGCTGGCGTGGCGGCCCTGCACCCCGCTTGTGTCCCAGCACTGGACGGGCCTGGGCCGAGGTTCTGAAGCTCAGCACGGCTCTCTGTGCTGACCCTGTGGCTCGGGGGTTTCTCAAGGATACTATCCCTGGCAGCAGGCAGCAGGCCCGGTCCTTCAATGAGGTGATGTGCTGGTGGGTGTCGGGTGCACTGCGGGGCTCTGAGCAGTGCGGGAGACACGAAAACTGGGCTGCTCTGTGCTCAAAGTGTTTTGCACGATAAACCTCAGGAGAGCTCACGCACAGAGCTGGGGTCTGTCCGGGCCGGCGTGGCTTCCTCCTCGGTCCTTCTGAGGAAGCCTGTGCCCAGTTGGATGCCTCCAGCCCCCTCACTCATGAGAGAGCGTTGGGTGTGGGGCAGGTCCTGAACCCACCTCTGCACGGCTCCGCCACACTGACTCAGCGGAACCTAAAGGCAGCAGAGCCCCTCAGACGCCGGGCTCGAGTGGGCTTCTTGACGAGGGGCCTACGGGTGCCGCCGGATCCACAGCCGTTGTGACTCCAGCTGTGGTCACAGATTAGCAGGAAGGGCCGTGTCCTGAGCGGGTCCATCCCTTGTCTGCTGCGTGGCTCAAGTGGCTCAGGGCTCTGCAGGGTGGTCCCCGGTGGGTGGGCTCGGCACTGCTCTGAGCCACTGCCTAGGGCTGGGAGGAGTGACAAGCCAGATGGCCCACTGTAGACACCCTGAGGGCCGAGGTCATTAAACTCCTGTGAGGCAGGTGTGGAAGATGGCTACGGTCTTAAAATAAACCCCAGAGTGAAGGGAGTGGGGGGATTATTGTCTGGCAGGTACTGAGAAGCGCAAGCTGTGAGTTTCTGCCCCGCTGGAGTGGTATCCCCCCATCTCCCTTGGGAGCAGAGGCTGAGGGAAGTGTGTGTGTGTGTGTGTGTGTGTGTGTGTGTGTGTGTGTGTGTGTGTGTCAGGTTCCAGCTGCTGGCCCAGAAAAGAGGCTCTGGAGCCCCCTCTGGGGGCAGGCAGCTCCTCCATTCCTGCCCTGGTGCCGTGAGCTGTGGGGCAGGCCTGCAGACGGGCGGTGACCGAGACCCGGGGGCTTCCCTCACTGGGGGGCCTCGGCTGTGGATGGGGAGGCAGGAGCAGACCCAGATTGGCCTCGGTATTGCTGCTCTGGACATATTTATTTCTATCTTTATTGGGTAGAGGCAGCTAGAAATTGAGAGGAGGGAGGGGAAAAGACGCTAGAGAGAGAAAGACACTTGCAGCCCTGCTTCACCACTCACAACAGCGTCCTCCCTGCAGGTGGGGACCAGGGGCTTGAACCCGGGTCCTTGTGCACTATAACGTGCGGTCAACCAGGTGCGCCACCACCCGGCCCGCTGCTCTGGACTTCTTTCCTTCCCACTTTGATGTCAGTCTGTCTGCAGGTCGCAATGAGAAGGGGCAGCTGGGACACGGCGACACCAAGAGGGTCGAAGCCCCCAAACTCATCGAGGGTCTCAGCCATGAGGTGATCGTGTCTGCGGCATGTGGGCGGAACCACACTTTGGCGTTGACGGGTAGGGGACAGTGGGCCTGAATCTGGCAAGGGATGGGGCGGCGTCCCCGTGCCTCTTGGTCAGCACCAGAAGCAGACCAGAGCCTGGGTGGGTCTCTCGGGTCAGCCAGGGCACAGAGAGCTGGGCGCATGCCGGGGTCCCAGAGAGCCAGAGAGTTGGGCGCATGCCGGGCCCCAGAGAGCTGGGCGCGTGCCGGGGTCCCAGAGAGCTGGGCGCGTGAGCTGGGCGCATGCCGGGGTCCCAGAGAGCTGGGCGCATGCCGGGGTCCCAGAGAGCTGGGCGCATGCCGGGGTCCCAGAGAGCTGGGCGCGTGCCGGGGTCCCAGAGAGCTGGGCACGTGCCGGGGTCCCAGAGAGCTGGGCGCATGCCGGGCCCCAGAGAGCCAGAGAGCTGGGCGCGTGCCGGGGTCCCAGAGAGCTGGGCGCGTGCCGGGGTCCCAGAGAGCTGGGCGCGTGCCGGGGTCCCAGAGAGCTGGGCGCGTGCCGGGGTCCCAGAGAGCTGGGCGCGTGCCGGGGTCCCAGAGAGCTGGGTGCGTGCCGGGGTCCCAGAGAGCTGGGCGCATGCCGGGCCCCAGAGAGCCAGAGAGCTGGGCGCATGCCGGGGTCCCAGAGAGCCAGAGAGCTGGGCTCATGCCGGGGTCCCAGAGAGCTGGGCACATGCTGGGGCACAGAGAGCTGGGCGCATGCCGGGCCCCAGAGAGCCAGAGAGCTGGGCGCATGCTGGGCCCCAGAGAGCCAGAGAGCTGGGCGCATGCTGGGGTCCCAGAGAGCTGGGCGCATGCCGGGCCCCAGAGAGCTGGGCGCGTGCCAGGGTCCCAAAGAGCTGGGCGCGTGCCGGGCACAGAGAGCTGGGCGCATGCCGGGTTCCCAGAGAGCCAGAGAGCTGGGCGCGTGCCGGGGTCCCAGAGAGCCAGAGAGCTGGGCTCATGCCGGGCCCCAGAGAGCTGGGCACATGCTGGGGCACAGAGAGCTGGGCGCATGCCGGGGCACAGAGAGCTGGGCGCATGCTCAGTCTGTGCTGTGCCGTGGCCTCGCTGTCCCTCGCCTCACACGTTCTGCCCGCACAGGTGCCGTATTTCACAGTTTGGTGGTTTTGATCGCAAAGCTAGCTGAGAGCACTCAGGGTCACCTTCTCTTTTGCAATGTCATTCACTCTAGAAACGGGCTCCGTCTTTGCATTTGGGGAGAACAAGATGGGGCAGCTGGGCCTCGGCAACCAGACAGACGCCGTCCCGAGCCCCGCACAGGTACTGCACGCCCCTCCGCGGCCCCTCTGCCCTTCCTCCCTGCTTTTGTGTAGAGGCTTCTGCAGTGGACTGTTTCCTCTTGGAGGAAATTTCCTTTTATAACACTTTTATTCATTTATTATTGGATAGAGATAGAAGTGGGGGAGGGGGAGATACAGGGAAAGAGACTGAGAGACCCCTGCAGCCCGTGCTTTACCACCTGTGAAGCTCCCACCCTGCAGATGGGGACCGGGGGGGACCGGGGGCCTGAACCCGGGTCTTTGCGCGCTTCAGTGCGTGCGCTTAACCAGGTGCGTCGCTGCCCGGCCCTGAAACCATTTTCTTAATGTGTGGCCATAGCTGAAGAACAAAAGCAGCCTGCATAGTTGTGCTTTCTGATGGAAGAGCTGTAGGAGCCTTGTTTGTTGCGAGCCTGTCCTGTCTGGAGTCAGCGAGACATGGCATCGATGGATAGATAGCGTTTGTCTGTGTGCAGATTCTCTGATGATACTGAGGCCACCTGCCTGGTGCTTAGAACACAAGCACAAGTCAGACTCTCGTACTCGCTAAACTTGACGATCACACCGCTGGAGGGGGAAAGTTGGACCAGAAGATAAGCTAGACTGAGGTGACGGGACACTGAGGGACAGTGGCCCAACAGCTGTGGCCATGAGAGTTTTAGAGTGGCCCCGTTCTACCATTCGCTCCCCTTGGCCCGTAAGTTCCCAGATAAGCCAGGGGCCGCGGTCAGTGTCCCTGGCACACACACCCTGTCTCCTGCGTCAGCAGCTTCCTTCCCACTGCTGCTCTTTGCTGCCATCTGCCATTCCGGGCTATCCCAGACGAGTCACTGGGCAGGACTTGCTCCCAGGCCGCATAGTCTCAGGACCTTTCCTTGTCTTCCTCTGAGCCTCCTGATTTTGGACCATTTGATTCTTGTTCACACCTTCGGTTAAGATCAAGTATCCACCGTTAGGAAAGAAAACGCGCAAGTGTTCGTTCTTGCTCCTGGTCAGCAAGTACAGGGGCTGGGCTGGCACCAGCACTGGCGATTAAAATGAGATTTGGGGGGGAAGCACATGAGCTTCTGTCTCGTGCCCTTGTGCCCACACTGGTCAGCTGAGCCCAGTGCTCGCAGAGTCCCGGTGTTGGCACTGGGGGCGCTGATGGCAGGGGGAGGGGAGGCCAGGCCAGGCTGGCCGCTTTGGGTTCCCAGGTCGGGCGGGGAGCGGGGGTGTGTGAGGGGATTTCTTAACTGCTCAGCTTTCGCTTCCTGGATTGTCGAGTCCGTTACTTTCTCTGGTGTACTTATCTCACAGCAGTCTACAGAAGGCTAGAGACGTCTTTTTAGCGGTTCTTTTTTCTTGTGTAAGTCTGGGTTTTTCCTTTCAGATCATGTACAACGGCCAGCCGATCACCAAGATGGCCTGCGGCGCCGAGTTCAGCATGATCATGGACTGCAAAGGCAATCTCTACTCCTTCGGGTGTCCCGAGTACGGCCAGCTGGGTAGGGAGCGCACCCCCGGATGGGGGGCGGGGGGCAATCAGCTGTAGCCAGGAAGTGGGCCTCGAGGTGGTGGGGCGGGCTGGTGAGGGCCACATGACCTGCCGTGAGGAAGATGCTGCAAGACAGATAGCAGCCACTGTAGAGAATGCCCTGGCCCCACGCGGTTAGCCGAGCCGGAGTCATGCATCCAGGGCTGAAGGACATCGGGGCCGGGGAGCGGTGCGCCTGGTCAGCACATGTAGCAACGAGAGCACAAGGACTCAGGCTCAGGTTCGAGCCCTGCTCCCCGCCTGCAGGGCGTCTATGAGCAGTGAACCCAGTAACAGCTAGGAAAAGGGGGGAAGAGATGGCCATTGGGGAGGGGGCCTTGTAGTGCCTGCACTGAGCTCTGGCAGTGAATGAATAAGTGATTGAATGAATGAGTTACTTAGTAACAAACAGAGACACTGGGGCCAGGTGTCTGTACTGGGAAATCAGATTTCCTGTTGCCTTTGCTTCTTTTCAAGCAAACCGGGGGAGAAAACCAGGACATGGGGCGCTCTGGTCTGGTGCAGGCGGTGCAGGGACCGGGCTGATCTCACTAAGTCCTGCGCCCTCCTGACAGCAGGGAGACGGGCAGCCTGCTGAGCAGAGGAGACACTCAGCAGGAAGAAACTGACCCCAGGACTCCATCAGCTTTTCCTCTGGAGTCTCTGCCCCACCCCTCCATAGCCTTCCTGCCACCTAGGCCCCCCCCCCCCCCCCCCCCCCCCCCCGCGAGTAGGCGGCGAGGAGTGGGCGCCCTCTGCTGGCTTCTAAAAGGAATGCCAGCCTGGATCCAGCCAGCCCCAGATCTGGGTCGCTGGGTCTCCTCCACACTCAGAGCAGGCAGATGGGAGGCCGTATAAATAGAACAGGGGGCACCTCATTGGCCTGAGACTCTGAGACTAAATATAACTCCAGTGAGACATGAATAAGAAAGCACAGCCCCTGACGTACACTGAGCCCTGTTGCCAGGGAGTTGCCAGACTGCTGGAGGGACCCGTTTCCATGGTCACGGTCCCAGGGCCGGGCGCCCGAAGTGCGGTTGGCGCTTCCTGCACACACACATGTCACCGCAGTCAGTGTCGCCCTCGGCCTGCAGGTGGGCGGCCTGTCACGGCCACGCGGCTTTCCTTCAGGGAAAGTGGTCCGCTCACCATTCAGGGGCCTCGGACGAGACGCTGCTGGACCGTATCCAGCTTCAAGTTAGCATGCAGGGGTTTCAGTCTCCTCGTCAGGATCCAGAGAGCCAAATGTGGCCTTGGAGAGGTGTCACCACGCCACTCTCCCTCCTAAGTAAGGCGCGGCTGCTGGGCCAGACAGCAGGGGAGACAGCGCCGGTGGGCTCAGTCTGGGCCGGCCTTTCCCAGCCCATCCCGGGCCTCCTCGGGCTTCCCCTGGTGGCCTCAGGCCGGACTCGGCAGAACATTCTGGTGTACGTTGCTGGCGGGGCTTCCTTTCTCTTCCCCTCCAACCAGCACAGCACGGCACAGCTCTGGTTATGGTGGTGATGGGGTTTGGAACCTGGACTTTCGGCGCCTTGGTCATTAAAGTCTTAACCATGATGCTGACTCCCCAGCCCCCCTCCCCAACCATTCTTTTTGATAATAGTTCATAGCTTTTTTTTTTTTTTTTAAAGAATTTATTTATTTATTAATGAGAAAGATAGGAGGAGAGAGAAAGAACAAGACATCACTTCTGTTATAGGTGCTGCCGGGGATTGAACTTGGGCCCTCCTGCTTGACAGTCCAATGCTTTATCCACTGCGCCACCTCCCAGACCACTTTTTTTTTTAAGTAGTTTTAATTTAAAAAGTCCAATGTTGGAACCCAACTGAACAACTGAACACTTGGGAGAGTTTTCACAGAATAGTGCTGAGTTACAGAAAGTGTTGGCTACTTAGATCTGGTCCGAACCCACAGTGTCGATTTCCTGGTTGACTCAGCGGGTTGGGCGTCACTGGGGAGGGCCGCCTGGGTCCACAGCAGCCTCGAGGCCTCGCTCCTGGGCGGCGTGTGGTGAGCTGTGCCGCCACTGACCGGCCTTCCGTGGCTCCTAGGACACAACTCGGATGGGAAGTTCATCGCCCGCGCCCAGCGGATAGAGTACGACTGCGAGCTGGTCCCCCGGCGAGTGGCCATCTTCATCGAGAAGACGAAAGACGGCCAGATCCTGCCTGTTCCAAATGTCGTCGTCCGCGACGTGGCCTGCGGTGCCAACCACACGGTAAGCCCGTGTCTTCTGGCTCCTCCACTTCGGGCCTCGCCGCAGTGCAGAAGGGGGCGTGCGGGTGTGCCTGGTGCCTGGCTGCGGCCAGCCCTGGGGGCCAGCGCCAGTTTTCACGGAGGCTTCCACAGACAGGTGAAAGCACAGAGTCATGGGCTGGAACCCCAGAGTCAGGTGAGCGTCTGTCTGACTGGCTGTCGTCTGATAGGTGAGCTCGGCCACCTTGCAGGCTGATACGGCCGTGAGTGCCCGTGCCAGGGCTGTGATGCGCCAGTCAGCCATCTAGAGGGTGTCCTCCTGTGCAGGTCACTTTAGATAGCAGCAGTGCCGAGCGTGTCTGTCTGTCTTTAGACAGCAGTGCAGAGCGTGTGTGTCTGTCTTTAGCAGTGCAGAGCGTGCGTGTGTGTGTCTGTCTTTAGATAGCAGCAGTACAGAGCGTGCGTGTGTCTGTCTAGATAGCAGCAATGCAGAGCGTGCGTGTGTGTGTGTCTGTCTTTAGATAGCAGCAGTGCAGAGCGTGCGTGTGTGTGTCTGTCTGTCTAGATAGCAGCAGTGCAGAGCATGCGTGTGTGTGTCTGTTTTTAGATAGCAGCAGTGCAGAGCGTGGTGTCTTCTTGACTTGGGCGATTTTGCGGGGGTTTGGGTCATGTGGCTAGTGCGTTGTTTACAGAGGTTGCTGAGGCGTCTCGTGGGAAGACAGCTCTTGCTTCTGACAAGGGAAAGAAAAGATGAAAATGAAAAATTGTGTCCCTGGCCAAGGAGACAGCAGCCTGTGTGTGTGTGTCTTACTTTAGCTAGATCGCAGCAGTTACGGGTGTGTGTTCGTCCATCAGTGCTACTGCCCCCCCCTTGGGTCTGTCCATCCTGCTACTGCGCACCCCCCCCCCCCGCAGGCCCTGTCAAGGCAGGTACGGGCTGGACACAGCTGGGTTCCTGAGAACAGAAGAGGCCCTCTGGCGCCCCCTGTCGGCGGGTAGTCGCAACCCTGTGCTTGATCTCCTCACAGTTGGTCCTGGACTCCCAGAAACGTGTCTTCTCCTGGGGTTTTGGTGGCTACGGCCGGCTGGGCCACACTGAGCAGAAGGACGAGATGGTGCCCCGCCTGGTCAAACTGTTCGACTTCCCGGGGCGCGGAGCGTCCCAGATCTATGCCGGTTACACCTGCTCCTTCGCCGTCAGTGAAGTGGGTCAGTGATGCCCCCTGGCTCTGGGGGGGGGTTGGAAGGGTGCAGGGTGGCTTCCAGATCGGGTCCTGGTTGTCCCCTCTTGGCAGTGAAGTGGGGGAGGCTCGTCTTCATTGGCCCCGTGTCCTTGTGACAGTGGGTTCGTCCTCTGGAGCTGGGAAGTCCCCCTTTATGACCTGTTGGCCTTTCCTGCAGGTGGCTTGTTTTTCTGGGGGGCCACCAACACGTCTCGTGAGTCTACGATGTACCCGAAGGCTGTGCAGGACCTCTGCGGCTGGAGAATCCGGAGCTTGGCGTGCGGGTGGGTGACCCAGGGCCCTGGGCCCTTCCCCCCTCCGTTAGAGCACTGAGCCCCGGGCACGGGGAGGCCCAGCTGTGTCCTTAGCTGGGGGTCATGACATGGGTGGGGGGTGCAGGGTGGCCTTTAATCTCTCCGTAGCCGGTGCTGGTCCTGCCCAAGCTAGCATTTGCTGGGCTCTGCCCTCCGGAGTGAGCCTCAGCCTGGTCTCCCCGCGAGCCCTGGATGGGGGGTCGGGGGGGTGGAGCAGGAAGGCCCGGGGCCTTGAGGGTCCTGGCGCTTGTAAGGGCTCTGCAGGCCTGTAGCCTGTGCAGACTTCTTCGGGGGGGGGGGCAGAGACAGAAACCGAGGGGAAGGAGAGAGACCCGCAGCACTGCTCCTGCAGGTGAGGGCTGGAGGCTTGAACCCAGGTCCTTGCATGTGTATAGTGTGCTCAGCTAGGGCGCCACCGTCCAGCCCCGTGTCACGCAGCCTTATTGCACGCGCTTGGTTTTAGCTGGCAGTTGGCACCCACTTCGGGCGGGCGTCAGACTGCTGGGTGGTAATGGCGGCCTGGCCTGTTGACAGGAAGAGCAGCATCATCGTGTCTGCTGACGAGAGCACCATTAGCTGGGGCCCGTCGCCCACCTTCGGAGAACTGGTAAGGCGACCAGACCGCTTGCTGCTGAGCAGAACCTCACGGTCCCCGCCGCTGCCCTTTCCTGAACGGGAAAATATTCTGTCATCGTAGGTCACAGTGGGGCTAAGTATTTATTTATTCATGAGAGAGAGGAGGAGAGAAAGATCCAGCCACCACTCTGGTACGTGTGCTGCTGGGGATCAAACTCGGGACCTCATGGTTGAGAATCCAGTGCTTTATCCACTGCGCCACCTCCCGGACCACTTTTAATTTTTTTATTATCTTTATTTATTTATTGGATAGAGATGGCCAGAAATTGAGAGGAAGGGTGGGATAGAGAGAAAGGAGGACAGAGACCTACAGCACTGCTTCACCACTTGCGAAGTTTTCCCCTCCTGCAGGTGGGGACCAAGGGCTTGAGCCCGGGGAAGCCCAGGGCCTTGCACGTTGTAAAATGTGCACTCAACCAGGTGCGCCACCACCCAGCCCCCACAGCGGTTTTTTAAAACATTTATCAGAAAGAAAAGAACATCGCTGTGGCACGTGTGCTGCCAGGGATCCAACTCAGGGCCCTGGGGGTCCAGTGCTGTGTCACTGCCCCTCCCCAGGGGAGAGGCCCGTCCACCTGCACTGTGGCATGGGGACTCTGGGAAGTGAGCCCTGGGAGAGGATGCTGAGAGGAGAGCGGCCCTTAGCCCCTCGCCCCGTGCCTGACTCTCAGCCAGATGTCTCTGATGCTTCCAGAATCTTAATTTCCCAGTCAGGAACAGCTTGGCTGTTCGGCAGGTCTGAGTCCGCTTGTTTCCGGGTGTGACTTCTTGTGATTTCTGCCAGAAATCTCTTTTTTCCCTGTCCCCAGTCCCTCTGGAGAGTGGGAGCTCACAGGGTCGGGTGGGTGGGGAGTGGGGAGTGCAGGAGAGCCGCTTGCTGCCTGCTGCCTTCCTAGATTGACGGGTAGAGCCAACTTTTCCCCATGTCCTGCATGTCCCTTAAATGTCTATATAGTGGTAGCAAGTGGGTGCTTATAGCCATGTTTATCACAAGTAACCAGACAGTTCAAATTGGAATTCACACAAAATACACAAGCTGGCAGAATTGCTTTTCGGAGTAGTGTATCTGCTCTGCCTTCCGCTCGAGCCAGGTCTGGGCCCGACTTCCACCCACAGCTCTGGAGGAAGCTTTGGGCTCTCTTATACCCCCCCCTCCGCCCCCCAATTTCCAGAGCCGTGAAGCTCCAGTAAGAACTTAGACATACACACGCAGTAATGGGACACCATTGGGTTTTATTATCCGTTTAGTGTTCTGAGGGGTGGGCACAGCAGATGCGAATTTTTCTTTAACTGGAGCACTAATGATGAAAGGGAGAGTGTTTGGCACCTGGGTGACAGGCTTTCTTTGCGACACTGTTTCGGGGGGGGGCGCACAGCGAGACCCGCCCCATCTCGAGTTTCCCCTAACTTGCGGCCCAGTGGCGCGGTGGGTGGGTGTGTGAGTGGGCATGAGACCCCGCCGACCTGGGCCCTGCGACTGAGGATGTGGCGACCCCGTGCAGGAAGCAGCTCCACGGGCTGCCATCCATCGCTCACCCCATCGCGTGTCTTATCTGCTTCCCTCGCCAGGGCTACGGTGACCACAAGCCCAAGTCCTCCACGGCCGCTCAGGAGGTGAAGACGCTGGACGGCATCTTCACGGAGCAGGTGAGTGAGAGCCCCCGTGGGCTGGGAGCCGCGTCCGCGCTGCCTTCCGGTCTGCTCCTGTCCTGCCGGTGTCTCCTCCGAGCTTTGCCGGCAGCGGGGCAGCTTCCTGGCCGTCCTGAGCGTTCGCTGCCTGTGAGGTCCGCCTTTGCCCACCAGGGATCTGCTCCCCCAGGTTGCCATGGGCTACTCACACTCCCTGGTGATAGCGAGAGACGAGAGTGAGGCCGAGAAGGAGAAGATCAGGAAACTCCCAGAGTATAACCCCCGGACCCTCTGACCCTCCCGTCGCCTCCACTCCACTCCACACGTCTGCGGCAGCTGTCACCCCCACGTGCACTGGGACGGGAAGTCAAACGAGGAATCGGAAAGAAGCAGAGGTCGGCCGAAGGTGCATTTTTGTTAGACCTCCCTGAGGTTCGTTTTATAAGTCATTCAACGTCAACTACCTTTTCTGTATGCTTTCCAAAGTGTTTTTTTTTTTCCTCCCTCTCTAACGTTTAATTAAAATATTTGCTCATAGTTGACTTACCATTCCTACAAAGAGGCAGAAAGAACTTTGAGCAACCTAGCTTACTACTATTTTTAGTTTTCTCTTTTCCTCCTCTCTCCTGCGTGGACTTCCCAAACGCCCCCTCCAGTGGTCATTAGCATTGGGATCCGATTGGGAGCTGCCTGGGGAGAGCCCTCCCTTTGTTTGGGAAACCAGCGTCCCTCGGGAGCCAGCAGTGGCAGAGGCAGAGACAGACTCCATCCGCATCAGCCCCGTACTCTGGAAGCCTCCAGGTCACGCTTCCCTGCTCTCTGCTGACTGGCCCAGGCCGGCCTCCCGTCCTGTTTCTCCCCACGGCCGCTTGGAAGCCGTAGCCCCAGCCCCTTTTGGCTGCAGCATTGGCAGAAGCTGCCGTCCCCCTGCGTGGGGGTCTGAGTTCCGTGTTTAGCCATTTATATCTACATTAGCTGTAAGAGAAGTCCAAATAAAAGTCAGGTGACCGTGGAACCAGTGGGGTGGACAGGTCCGGGAACATTCTATCTGGTTCAAGGTCGGCTTGAAGACTCCTGGACGGAGCCACGGCCGCCTTGCCAGAACTCACCATTAGAGATTGACCAGCCAGCAGCAAAAAGAAAAAAGTGCATTTTGGAGTCCTTGCAAAGAAGGCTCAGAGCTGTGTGTCCGGCCTTTTCCGCCCTGTGCTTCTGCCTGTCCCCCAGCGGCTGGGTCCTGTAGAAAGGCCCCTTCTGTCCTGCAAGCCCGGCCCCTCCCTAGTCGCCTTTGCTTGGCTGCGGTACCAAATAGTCGGGATTGCTGAAGAAGCCCACCGCCTCACATGTCGGCGCAGACGCTGTGACCGCCACCCCGCCCTGCCGAGTGCCCCCGCCGCCGGCCGCACTGCTCACTGAGTTGCCAGGTGCCTTTCTGGACCCGAGAGGGTCAGCTCTGTCTGGGCTCTTGGTCTCGAGAGGGTCTGGACTGGTTTGGCTGCTTTAAAATAGGTTTTTTAGTTCAGTGGTGCTTCTGGGGGCATCGGGAGGTGGGGGGAATAGCGCTTTTGTATGAGAACGGGGTCGAGGGGAAAGTTGAATATTGGTCTTTTTTTTAAAAAAAAAATTTTTTTTTTTTTTTGCTTTGCAATGTTGTCATTGTCTCGATGTTCAAATGCCAAAAATGATCTAGTCGTTGCTTTCCCCCGCTTGTCCCCCGTCACTGCTTCCAGCGGCTTCTGCCTCTGCGGCCACCTGGCCGCATCTGTCCTGGCCAGTTCCGAGGCCTTGCCTGAGGAGACTGGTCCGCGTCTTGCTCAAATTGAGTCTGATTTCTCGCTCACGCCTGCCGTTCAGCCAGTAGCCCAGGGGAGATGCTTCTGCAGCTTGCGAACTGCTAAACTGACCGGGCTTGTCCAGATCACCCCAGAACCACCATCTCTGAGTCCAGCCTGTGTGTGGAGGCCGCCAGTCACCCTAGACCAGTCTTCCCTAGGAAGAGGGTGTAGCCCTGGCCGCCGGGAGCTAAGCTGCCGTCCCCCAGGGCTTCGGTCTGCTGGTGACTGATCTGCAAGTCTGGAGAAAGGGAAGGGATGGGTGACCTTTTAGTAGACTGCCCTCTCGTAGTCACTCCTGTTGGTTTAGAGTTTGAAATGAACTTCCAGCTAGGGAGGGTCCTTCAGAACCAGGAGTTGGGGGTGGGGGGGTGGCCTTGTTCTCTGAGGGAGAGGCACAGAGTCCTGTCCCGGGACTGTTAGGTGCTGAGCATCTGACGTGCCTTCCGGCTCAGGAAGTAAAGGCGGAAGAGAAGCTTAGAGTGAGGGGAACCCAAGAAGAGGCTGTGATTTGGTCGAAGGTGCCTGGTTTAGTGCTGTAATCCTTTTTTTTTATATATATATATTTCTCGGAGTGAACATTTTAAATAAACATCATTGTTTACTGTTTTGGCTTTTGTATTTCTTTCTCGGCAGCAGGGACATCGGAGAGGCCTGCACAGTACTCACACTGACCGCCCGGAGTCTCAGGAGAGAGGGCCCACTGCAGCCTCCCTGGGCATGAGGCCCGTCCCTTGGAATGTGACTTCGGGGGAAGTTTCTCATAATCTGTTCAGTGGGGCTCAGAGAATGGCCCCAGACGTGGCCCGGAAGCGGCCAAAACGGTAGTGTGTTTTATGCTACCGGAAACATTCTCACAGTGTTGTGACACTCTTTCAGACAGGTAGGGGGGTGGGGGGCAGCAGTAGATAGCGTCATGGTTATGCTCAGAAATCCCAGGTTCACTCCCATCACCTCCCCACCACCACAAGCCAGAGCTGATCAGTGCTCTGGTAAAACCAAACCAAACCAAAAACAAATGAAAGGGACTTCAGCACTGGAAGATGGGGCTGCGGGGCCAGTGTTCGTCCCTTAGTGGTGAGTTCCCAGCCGGGGCTTCCAGGAGGTGCCCAGCCGGCCCGGGTGACGCAAGAGGTGTTTTCCATCCTGCCTGGCCGCACGCCTTGCCCCAGGCTGAGACCCACCAGTGACCACGGGTGCGCCCACAGTGCAGCTACTCTGAACGTAAACAAACCCCCTGCCAAGTACCCCATTTCCCCGCTATGGCAGGTGAGGTCCACGCCCCCGTCTGGTCACATGGGAGGGAGGGGTGAGTGACAGCTGTCTGTCCTGGCTTGCGTCTGCCGAACGTCCGTCACCCTCTGGGAGGCAAGGAACACTTTCTCATTTTCTGCCACCGGTGCTGTAACGTCCTCTGCAGCTGCAGGAGTCCACTGCTCCTTGCGGACTGAGGCTGGAGACCACAGCACTCCGCTGCTGAGACCCCTCTTCCTGTGGCGCTCCCATGCTGGGATGAGGGTCGTGGAGCTGGGCCATCACACAGGAGAGCTATTTCCAGACCCCCCCCTCCCCTGTAAGGGGCCATTTGTTGGCCTGTTTATTGGGCCTCCAGGCTTATCACTGGGGCTCCGACCGGCATTACAAATCCATTGCTCCTGGAGGCCACTTTTTCCTCCCCCCCCCTCAATTTATTCAACAGGACAGAAATTGAGAGGAGAGAAAGATGGGGGAAGAAGCCTGCAGACCAGTCTCACCACTTGTTAAGCATCCCCACTACAGGTGGGGAGCGGGGGCTTGAGCCCCAGGCTTTGGGCGGGTCCTTCTGCATAGTACTGTGCTCACTTAGCCAGGCGCACTACTGCCAGCCCCTTTTAAGGGACCTTTTATTAACTGGTCTGCAGAGAAAAGAGACGGGCACATGGACCGGACCAAGGTTTGATGGCAGGAAGACAGACTTGGTGTTTGGATCTACTCAGACCCGCCCCAGAAGGGCCTGCCCTCAGCCCAAGACCGCATGAGGCTTCTGCATTCTCTAGACTGGAGTCCTCAAAAGCCTTGAGCAGAAGCTTGGCATAGGAACTGGCACTTTTCTCCTCGTGGAGATAGTACAAATGCTGTGTCTAATGACTGCTGACAGCCTAAATGCCCGTCAGATGACTGACTAGAGAAGTTAGGAGACAGAGACTCCGTGGACTGCAGTGACTCTGCCACCAAAAACAATACTGTGTCCTTTGGGATAAAGTGGATGGAGCTGAAGGTGGTGAGGCTTGGCGAAATAAAGAGATGCGAGATCCAGGTGGTTTCACTAAAGTGGAATCTAGAAGACATTTACATGAACTTGCCAAAAACAAAAGACCGATCCAAACAAAATAGAAAGGAACTATGAAAACTGGTGTTTCCCTGACTGGCGGTGTGGGGACGTGAATCTGATGGCCAGTGTGGTGTGGAACTATATATACGCTGTGATCTTCAAATTCTGTGACAATTTTTAAAAATCACTGCTGACCTTAACACATGCTGACAGACGCTATCTGGATCCTTTCGTCTGGAGCAGGGGGGGGTGGATATTCAAGGGCCATAAAAAATGACCAGCTTCGGGGGTCGGGCGGTAGCGCAGCAGGTTAAGCAGGGGAGTCGCTTCACAGGCGGTGAAGCAGGTCTGCAGGTGTCTGTGTTTCTCTCCCCTCCTGTCTTCCCCTCCTCTCTCCATTTCTCTCCTATCCAACGACGACATCGATAACAGTAATAACCAGGGCAACAAAAGGGAAAAAATGGGCTCCAGGAGCAGTGGATTCGTGGTGCAAGCACCGAGCCCCAGCAATAACCCTGGAGGCAAAAAAAAATGACCAACTTCAAATCATTTAATATTGCTGTGGGAAAGACTCTCTGGGCAGGACCAAACCAAGTGATTGTACAGCTCTTGCCCAGCCCATGGACGCGCTGTCCCCGACTGTCCTAGAGTGACCCACATGAGTCCTCAGTACTTCCTGTGAGCACTGGGCGCCAGAGAACTGTTCATGAGACGAGACCAGACTGCCGTTCGTTCAGAGACCTCAGCTGCTGGTGTCTATTAATAGAGACTTCCAGCATTGTGCAGGCCAAGCAAACCCAGCCTTGTATGTGTTCAAGCAGGGTCTCCGGGGGGGCACCCCGCTAGCAGGTGCTGGGAACTTGAACTGGGGCGCGGGGCAGGGGAGCGGCTTGTTAGGAGCCATCAGACTTGAGAGCAAAGAGAGTCTCAGGTGTTAAAACTTAAGAATTGGCAACTCGGGGCCGGGCAGCGGCACACCTGGTTAAGCACGCCTAGTAGTGAACGTGAGGACCCCAGGTGCGAGCCCCTGCTTCCTCACCTGCAGGAAGGATGCTTCACATGGTGAAGCAGGTCTGCAGGTGTCTTTCTCCCTCTGTCTTCCCCTCCTCTCTCCATTTCTGTCCTATCCAATAAAATGGGGGAAAAATGGCTTCCAGGAGCAGTGGATTTGTACTGCTGGCACTGAGCCTCCGTGATAATCCTGGAGGCAAAAAAAAAAAAAGAAAATTGCAACAAAATGGAAAAGTAGGCAGGAGGTATGGATAGCTGGTTCTCTAAAGAGAAACGTGGCCTAGAAGTGTAGAAATGGTCCAGTTCAGTCATTAAATGCAAATCAAGACCACACTGACATTCCACCTCACCCCTGTGAGAAGGGGTTCCATCAGCAAACCCAGAGGTGGTCAGTGCTGGAGAGGGGGGCTCCACTGCACTGCTGCTGGGAGTGTGAACTGGTGCAGCGAGGAGAATCCTTAAACACAAATGGAAAAGCCTTCTGACCCAGCAATCCCACTCCTAGGCATTTACCCAAAAGATAGAACCACACTGATTCCAAGGGACACGTGCACCCCTATGTGTTCACAGCGGTTTTATTCATGAGCAAAATCCTGGAAACCACCAAAATGCCCTTCCACAGATATCTGGATAAAGTTACGGGACTCACTGGAATTTTACTCAGCAAAAAAAAAAAAAAAAATTGTGTCCTTTGGTATCAAGTGGATGGAACTGATGCTCAGTGGATCAAGTCAGGAGGTGAAGGACAGCCAAAGAACGGCTGCACACATCCAGCATCCAGAGAACTGAGTGTGTGAATGTGACACGTGCATTCACCCGGCTCCTGAGTAAATGAATGTGAAACAAAATGTCATTCACCCAGCTCCTGAGTAAATGAATGTGAAACAAAATGTCAGCCTCACACTGGTAGAACCGGAGCAGCCTTTGGTGAGGGTGAAAAAAAAGACAACTTTAAACCATTACTCAATAAAGCTCTAAAGTTAAAAAAAAAAAAAATGGGGTGGGGTTAGACGGCATAATGGTTATGCAAAGAGACTCGTACCTGAGGCTCCCAAGTCCCAGGTTCAATCCCCCACGCCTCCATAAGCCAGAGCTGAGCGGTGTTCTGGTGTCTCTGCATCTCTTTCAAAATTAAAATATTTAAAAACATTCTTAAAAATAAATATGGATATTCCAAGTCCAACCAGTTCCTACCCCTGACCAAATCAAGGCTGAGGAGGAGGAGGAGGGACAGCTAACTCAAGCTTGGTCTCCGCAGAGTCCCACACCCAAGGGCCGCAGCCCGGCCACAGGTGTCCCAGCTGCTCGGTCCATTGTCCCTGGGCTGTCACCCCATCCCACAGACGAGGAAGCCAGCTCCTCAGTGCATTCACAACCCACAACTTTAATGGCCATGTGTACTACTGCTAAAATAGCAAGGGGAAGTTCTCCACCTCTTCCCAAAGGGCTTCAAGAGGGCAGCCTTTGCCATCCAGCTGGCTACTGACAGACGGGCAGGGAGGGGAGGCTGGAGTCTCTAGCTCCACCCTCCCCAAACAGGACACTAGCCTCGTACTACTGTGTGGCAGCACGGGCCAGGCCTGCCAGGACGAGCTGTCTAGGGCACCATCTGCCACCACTTGAAGACAAAGGGAGACCGGTGGATGTTGGCACAGGCACGGAGGTCTCCGATTTCTGTCATGTAGCAGTCAAAGTCATTGATGAAGGTACATTTGAAGTCCAAGGGCTCCAGCAACTGGCGGACTCTCTGTTCCAGGCAGCAGATCTCGTTAATCTGGGGCCCAAAGGGCTTGGGGATACCCAGGCTGTCGCCCATCACGAGGATCTGCAGCTGGCACAAGGTAGCAGGAAGGCCTGGCTGGGGGCTTGCGGTTCACGGGCGCACCTCCCTCCCACCCCCAAAAGGGGTTCTGGCAGGGCTTCCTGCAGGACAGAGCCAGCTGGGCAAGCAAGGCCCGTGCAGCACACACCAAGGCCAAGACAGGCCACTTGGCTGTACTCTGCGCGCAGCCCGGGGCATCGCTCAGTAGCAAAGCCAGTTCCTACCTAGCCAATCTCTTGGTTTCTTCTACTTTGCCTTGCTCTGCTTACGATGCTTGTAAACACTCGTTTTTACCAGAGGACAGCTCTGCTCTGGCTTGTGGTGCTAGATTCAGCCTGGGGCCTTTGGTGCTTCCAGCAAGAAAGGTGTTTTTTTTTTTTTTTTTTTTTTTTTTGCCACCAGGGTTAGGGTTGGGGCTCAGTGCTCCCAGCTGCTTTTTTTTTTTGACAAGACAGAAATTGAGAGGGGGAAGGGAGATAGGGAGAAAGAGACACACCTGCAGACCTGCTTCACCTCTCATGAGGGCCCCGGGCCCCCCCCCCCCCCCCCCCCCCCCCCCCCCGGCAGGTAGGGAGCGGGGACTCAAACCCGGGTCCTCGCGCATGGCAGTATGTGCGCTTAGCCCGGTGCACCACCAAACAGCCCCCAGGCAAGTCTTTCTGAATAACGTTCACGCCCTCTCCCCCAGGCCTTCTGCCTTCCTCTTATTCTGCCCTTTCGAGTCCCGCCCGTGCCTTTCCCTGGACCTCTCGTGGGATCCTTCTGAAGCCCAGCACTGCCAGACCAGGTCTGTCCTGGTTCACATGTCAACTGGCTTCTGCATCACCGACCTTCTCCCCCCACCTTCTCAGACCACGGGCAGAGTCTTCTGCCCAGAGGGTTACAGTGACCTCAAAAGCTAAGAGGTTTATGTGACGGAAGAGAACGGGGCCTGTGCCCTAGGGCTCAGCACGACGGTTTCAAATATCGCGGGATTTATGGAGGGCCAGTGGTGGTGCACCTGACTGAGCGCACATGTTGCAATGCACAAGGACCGGGGTTCAAGACCCTGGTCTCCGCTTGCAGGGGGAAGGCTTCACAAGTAGCGAAGCAGGGCTGCAGCTGTGTCTCTCTCCTCTGTCTCCCTCTTCCTCTCAATGTCTGGCCTTCTCTAATAAGTAAGCAATTCAAAGTTTAAGGAGTTCAATGGCCAGGCTTCTGAATTATCTACAGGATGGGTCCCAGTCACAGAGGGAAGTCAGAGCTTGGATGGAATCGCTATGCTTGGGCCCCATATGTACTCGTCCACACACTCGACTTCTCATCTAAGCAGAACGCGATCCACCTCCACGCAGACCCCATTTTCAGGGAGTCCCTTTTGATCTCAGCGGATGGCTTGTCATATTCCTGACTGGGCACCGTGTCCTTGCCTGTGAGTGGGTGTCATAGTGACCACACCTTAAGACTTGGGGGGGGGGGGTCAGCAGAGGCCCCACCCAGAACACTTGACCCAAGACTTAGCCCACTGGAACTAGTCACATCCTAGTCTGGGGCCCCCTCACCTGCTCCCTGACGGGGGCTGCTACCTCATTCCTTCCTCAGGCACCTTTGTCCTGCCTGCTGCTCTTTTTATTCATTAGATGAGAGACAAACTTAGAGGGGGGAAGAGAGGGAAAGAGGGGACCAGGGGGTAGCACGGCTGGTTGAGTGTACTTGCTACAGTGCGCAAGGACCCAGGCCAGAGCCCCTGCTCCCCGCCCCCACCCCCACCCCCACCCGCAGGGGGGAAGCTTTGCGAGTGGAGGAGCAGGGCTGCAGGTGACTGTCTCTTCCCCTCCATCTCCACTTCCCTCTTGACTTCTGACTATATCTATCCAATAAAGACAATAAAAATAAAACGTATTTTAAAAAGAGGGAAGGAGTGGGTCGGGCGGGTTAAGCGCACAGGGTGTAAAGCGCAAGGACCAGCTTAAGGATCCCGGTTAAGGCCCCTTCTCCCCACCTGCAGGGGAGTCGCTTCACAGGCAGGGAAGCAGGTCTGCAGGTGTCTGTCTTTCTCTCCCCCTCCTCTGTCCATTTCTGTCCTGTCCAACAATAATAAGCGCGACACGGCTACAACAACAAGGGGAACAAAAGCGGGAATGGCCTCTAGGAGCAGTGGATTCATGGTGCAGGCACTGAGCCCCAGCAATAACCCTGGAGGCAAAAAAAAAAAAAAAAGGGGGAAAGAGTGGTCCGGGGAGGTGGTGCAGTGGATAAAGCACTGTGCTCTCAAGTGTGAGGTCCCCAGTTCAGTCCCCGGCAGCACATGTACCAGTGTGATGTCTGGTTCTTTTTCTCCTCCTCTTTTTCATGAATAAAATCTTTTTAAAATATTAAAAAATAAAAAATAGGGAAAGAGACCTCTGCAGCCCTGCTTCAACACTCATGAAGCTTTCCCCCTGCAGGTGGGGATCAGAGGCTTGAACCTGGATCCTTCCACACTGTCATGTGTGCACTTAACCAGGTGCACCACCATCTGGCCCCGTCATGCCTGCTTCCCTAGCACCAGGCATGGCAAAGGACCAGCTGGAGTCAAGGGAAAGACCCCCCCCCCCCCCACACACACACACACACATACCTTCCAGCAGAAGTCCCAGCCTGCCCCCCCCACCCCCCTACGCCCCTCACCAGGTTGGGGAAGTAGGGCTTGGCAATGAGCTTCTTGTTCTGCTGGCTGGAGGGAACGTTTACCAGGTGCTCCAAGCGGAAGAGCTGAGGGATGTCGATGATGTCCTTTTCCGTCAGCCCCAGCTCCTCCTTCAGGAGTTTCCGGTTCAGGTCAATGCACTTCTGCGGGTGACCAGCAGACCCGTTCCTTTCCACACCACCGAGACAGGCAGGAGCCCGAGACGGCTACCCTTCCCTTCCCGGCTTGCTGTGTACCAGCCACTACATGGTTTGAGCCTAACTAAGAGTCACAGTCCTTTCTCTGAGGGAGGGGGAAGGAGGAGCCTCAGAGAAAAGCTGGCCTGAGAGGCGCCGGGTACCTGGTTAAGCACACATAGTACTAAGCGCAAGGATTCGTGCAAGGGCCGGGGTTCGAGCTCCCGCTCCCCCACCCGCAGAGGGAAAGCTTCACAAGCTCTGAAGTGGTCTGCAGGTGTCTGTCTTTCTCTCCCTCTCTATTTCTGTCTGATCCAGTGAAAAGGGGGAAAAAAAAAAGCCACCAGAAGTGGTGATTTGTTGAGCTGGCACCAAGCCCCAGCAACTAGAGGCCAAGGCGGGGGGTGGGGGTGGGGGGAGGCTGAGAAGCCAGGATACCACAGCCTGGCAGCACTGGTAGCAGCTACGAGCCCCAAGGCGGAGCCCCTTAGGCTCTGAAGCCTAGCGGGGTGGGCAAGCTGGGGTGACAGGGCGGGGGCCGGAGACCAGAGCAGTGCTCCTGCCTCTAGCACCAGCTCACATCAGCAAAGACCCAGCACCTCAGAGTTCCCCAGGGAGTTGGGCGGTGGCGCAGCGGGTTAAGCTCAGGTGGCGCAAAGCTCAAGGACCGGAGTAAGGATCCCGGTTCGAGCCCCGGCTCCCCACCTGCAGGGGAGTCGCTTCACAAGCATTGAAGCGGATCTGCAGGTGTCTGTCTTTCTCTCCCCCTCTCTATCTTCCCCTCCTCCATTTTCTCTGTCCTATCCAACAATGATGACAACAACAATAACTACAATAAAACAACAAGGGCAACAAAAGGGAAAAATAAGTTTCCCAGCCATTGACCCCAGGCTTGTGACCACCACACCCAGGGTGTGTGACCCCAGGATTCATGCTTGCACTGGCCCCACACCTGCACAGTGCTCTCCCCTGCCTGTTGTGTCTGGTGGCTTCCCTGCCTCTTGCAGAAGGCAGGGCACCCGCGTCCTTGAGACGGTGCACCTCGGCAGGGGCCCAGGTGACCATGGCTTTAAGCTGACTTGACTTTGGGCAGGTTGCTGCCCCCCTGCCCCTCTCTGGAACTTATCACCCTGCTGAAGTTGGGTGACTGCTCTTGGGGACTCTGCTTCTCAAAACAGAGTCCCCTTGTGGGAACTTGGAGGCCATGGGTGATTCTCAGCACGGCTAAGATGGTCTGCTTTCACCTAGGCCACGGGTGATTCTCAGCACGGCCAAGATGGTCTGCTTTCACCTAGGCCACGGGTGATTCTCAGCACGGCCAAGATGGTCTGCTTTCACCTAGGCCACGGGTGATTCTCAGCACGGCCAAGATGGTCTGCTTTCACCTAGGCCACGGGTGATTCTCAGCACGGCCAAGATGGTCTGCTTTCACCTAGGCCACGGGTGATTCTCAGCACGGCCAAGATGGTCTGCTTTCACCTAGGCCACGGGTGATTCTCAGCACGGCCAAGATGGTCTGCTTTCACATAAGCAGGACCAAGGAGGTCCTGGTCTCTTTCTCAAGTCTCTGGTGCCCAGGGAGTTCCAGGGATCAAACTTGGGACCTTACACTTGAGAGACCGATGTTTTCTCCACTGCCCCACCTCCTGGGGACACAGTTTAAAAGGATTGGTGGTAGGGGTCAGGTGGTGGGGTACCTGGCTAAGCGCACACATGACAAGGACCCCCTGGTTCAAGCCCCTGGCCCCCACTTGCAGTGGGAAAGCTTTACAAGTGGTGAAGCAGGCTGTCTTCTCCCTCTCTATTTCCCCCTCCCCTCTCAATTTCTGTCAAAGTGTGGGTGGGTGGGTGGGGATTGGAGGGGAGCGTCCTCTGCCAGAAGCTGAGTTTTGGTCCCCTTTTTCAGGTTGACAGACACGCGGCAATTTTTGTAGCATTAAGAATAGCAGCTGGGGTTGCCACATTGGCCTTGAGCTAGTTCTCCAGTCCAGCCTGGGCTCACTGGACCCACGTCCAAACAGGCGTTTAACTAGAGTTACTTCCGGGTTACAGGGCAGGATCTTGCATGACGTTCAGGTCCAAGTTTAATGAGGAACTTGAGTCTAGACTAGCGTTTCCTCCCCTTTTATGGACAAGACACCCCAACACCGCCTTTGTCCCTACCTGCACGTAGTCATTCTGCTTCCGCATGTCCTCATCAGCCAGGAGCTGATGGATGCTACAGAAATTCCTCCCTGCAGTAAAGGGAGCGGGCAGGTCAGAGCAGGCCCCGTGGTCCAGGGCTGAGCAGACCCCTGCCCTGGGCACAGCCGAGCTGCCGCAGAGAGTCTGGGACCAGTGGCTGATGGGGGTGAGGGAGGGGATGGCTAGGCTCCGGGGACCCATTGTGGTCCAATGTTACTGCCTAGAGCCATGACCCCAGGGAGGCCTTTCACTGCCAGCAGCTATTCTGTCCCTGGTGAGAGGAGGGCCGGCTTACAGAGAGGCCGTTGAGAAGAGCTTGGCAGTGACGTTGCTTAAGGCACTTCTGCTTTGCCGTGTGTGCCAAGGGGCGGCTTTCTCCACGTAAACTTGACCAAGTCCTCAACCATGTTCTTCAGTGGAGGTGACATCCTTGAGCGTGCAGGATGTGATATGTGGCCCTTTCCCAATCAATGTCACCTTTCAGAAAGTTTCTAGGTAGGGGCCAGGCAGTGGCGCACCTGGTTAAGCGCTCACATGACAGTGCGCCAGGACCTGGGTTCAAACCCCTGGCTCCCACCTGCAGGGGGAAAGCTTCACCAGCGGTGAAGCAGGACTGCTGGTGTCTCTCTGTCTCTCTCCTTCTCTAACTTCCCCTCCCCTCTTGATTTTTCTATCTCTAGCAAATAAAATGCTTTAAAAAAAGTTTTTAGAACCACAAGTTTGATTCAGGTGGAGTTCTTGGTAGAATTAAATGTCTGCCTTTTTAAAATAGTGTTGTTTACTGATAGAGGCAGAGGGAAAACAAGAGAAGGGCGAGGGCTGGAGAGACGACATAAATCTGTAAAGATTTTCATGCCTGAGGCTCTAAGGTCCCAGGTTCTGTCCCCAGTGCCACCATCAGCCAGAGCTGAGCCACACTTTGCTCTTTCCCATTAACATTAAAAAGAGGGAAGGGGGAGGCAGAAAGAAACACCTGCGGCCCTGCTTCACTATGTGCAGAACTTTCCCTCTGCAGGTGGGGGGGCCTGGGGCTTGAACCCGGGTCCTTGGCATGTGCACTCAACCGGGTGCACCACCGCCCGGCCCCTAATGTCTGCCTTTCTTATATATATATGTATATTTAAATATTTATTATTTTTCACTTTTTGTTGCCCTTGTTTTATTATTGTACTTATTGTTGTTATTGATGTCATTGTTGGACAGGACAGAGAGAAATGGAGAGAGGAGGGGAGATAGAGAAGGGAGAGACAGACAGACACCTGCAGACCTGCTTCACCGCCTGGGAAGCGACGCCCCGGCAGGTGGGGAGCCGGGGGCTCGAACCGGGATCCTTACGCCGGTCCTGAGCTTTGTGCCACCTGCGCTGAACCACTGTGCTACTGCCCGACTCCCATGTCTGCCTTTCTAACAAGCTCCCTGACACTGCAGCTGCTGAGCGAGCCTCAGGCCACACTGAGAACGTCCCCAACACCTCCCACCCCCACTGAGCCCCCACCACGTTCACCGAGACCCCCTATACAACCTCCACTCACAACCGACTTCCCTTCAAGGTAGCCAGGAAACTCCTGAAGACCCAGTGCTGCTTCGTCTCACCCAGACACTTGTGTGGCCTCCTGGCCCCGCTCCACGGCCCCGCCCCAGGGAAGCAGCCACGTGTGGATTTAGTCCCCTCTGCCACATTCCCGCACTTCTCAGCCACCCCAGAGCCGTCTGACAGATCTGCCAGAACAGTCCGGAAACAGAACACGACGTCCTGCCATGATACAGGCAGACTGCTTCTGCGCTGCCCCAGGACCCGTCCTGTGAGTGCATGGGTTGGAGGTGTGGGGAGAAACAGAAATAAATACTCAGGCCTGGGGGTGGCGGTGCACCTGTTAGAATGCACAGCAACACAGGTTCAAGCCCCTGGTCCCCACCTGCAGGGAAGAAGCTTCACAAGCTGTGGAGTAGGGCTGCTGTAGGAGTCTCTCCCTCGTTTTCAATTTCTGGCTGTCTTGATCCAATAGATAAGAGGGAGAGAGAGAAAGGAAGAGAGATAACTCAAGGAAGGATGTCTGGGAAAGGGATCCTTACCATTAGAAAGGAGCTGTTCATGTCTAAGCCCTTCAAACAGACGCATGCTTCCATAGCCTTTCTCCTTTTGCTCTTGGAAGAGTTCGTAGCAGGAGCTGGGGCTGGCCAGAAGCAGCCAGAAGTTCTGGAAAGCAGTTCTCGTGTCAAGCTTTTCAAGGTCTCCAGAAGAAGGCAGAGACGCCCCCTGCAGCCCCCAGCACAAACCTTCCCTTCCCCGCTTCTGTCACGAGCGGGGACGAAGCACATGAATTCATCCATGTGTCCGCTCATCAGCCAGTCTGAGAACAGCTCCACGGGGGCCTGGACTTGCTGGGCGAACAGGAAGGCCCGCAGACCGCTGCTCACGTCCCGGGCCTCCTTGCTAAACCGGGGGTGGGAAATCGCAACCCTGGAGCCAGGATGGATGCCCACGACTTGGGTGTCAAGCTACCTATGGTCAACTGCCGGTCCTGACCGGTTCAGAGAGAATGGGGGGGTGGCTGTGGACCCCCGACTGCGGCCTGAGCCTTGGACAGCAGCAGAGCACCAGACGTGCGAGCAAGAGGCTCCATCCTTGATGTCCCTATGCCAGGGCGGTACTTGGATTATCTCCTTAATCTCTCTTTAAATCCCTTTCTCTGGGCAGTGGGAGAAGGCCGAGAGCTAGCTCACTGGGTTGGCTGCCTGCACTGCATGTGTGCAACTCAGGTTCAAGCCCTGGCACTTTATAGGAGGCGCTCTGGAAATAGAAGGTTGGGCAGGCGGGGGGAGTGTTGTATATAGCATAATGGTTATGCAAAGGGACTCATGCTGAGGCTTCAAAGTCCCAGGTTCAAACCCCAGCACTGACATAAACCCGCTGTGGTTAGAAATGTTGCAATGCTTAAGGACCCGGGTTCAAGTCCCCAGTCCCCACCTGCAGGGGGAAATCTTCAGTCAGTGAAGCAGGGCTGCAGGTATCTTTGTCTCTCCTCTCTCACCCCTCTCAATTTCTGTCTCTATCCAACAAATAAATGTTAAAGAAGAGGAAGAAATAGAGAAGACAATGACCAAGAACAAGGAGGTTTTTAGTGCTCTGGTTCCTCCCCTCCTTCCCCCATTTCCCATCTAAATGTATAAATGTAGCCCAAATGCTAAAATTGTCAGTCCAGCCAAAAAAAAAAAAAAAAAAAAAAAAAGTCTCTTCCTGTGGTCCAATTCAGAACCAAGCCAAGGGAAATCATCTAGATCAGAACTGACTCCTGGGACAGATTTCCCAGTCAGATGAATGGCCACCCAGTTGCCCAACCACACCTCTCATGGAAATAGCCTGGGTCACTGGGCTGGATCTTGCCTACTTGAGTTCAAGTCCTGCCATCGCCTCTCAGCATGGAGGGCTTGTCTATACCCACCTGAGTCAGAGACCCTCAAACTTGATCACTGAAATGGCCAAGGGCAGCTAAGTAGAGGAAGCTAGACTGAATCAGATGCGCCACTGGGGCCCTGATGTTTTTTTTTTTTTTAAATATATTTTTAATCTTTTAATATCTTTATTTATTGGATAGCAGCAGCCAGAAATTGAGAAGAATGGGAGGACAGAGAGGAAGAGAAACGAGACACCTGCAGTCCTGCTTCACCGCCTGAGAAGATTTTCCCCTGCAGGTGGGGACCGGGGGCTTGAACCCGGGTCCTTGTGCACTGTAACATGAGCGCTCAACCAGGTGCGTCACCACCTGGCCCCTTATTCTTTATTTTAAATATTTTTATTATTGGATAGAAACAAATTGAGAGGGGGAAGATAGAGAGGGAAAGAGACAGACATCTGCAGCCCTGCTTCACCACTCATGAAGCTTTCCTCCTTGCAGGTGGGGACCAGGGGCTTGAACTCAGGTCCTTGCACATTGTTAATGTGTGTGCTTAATCAGGTGCACCACTGCCTGGCACCCCATTTTTTATTATCTTTTTTTTTTTTTAAAAAAAGTCTATTCCCTTTTGTTGCCCTTGTTTTGTTGTAGTTATTGTTGTTATTGATGTTGGATAGGACAGAGAGAAATCGAGAGACGGGGAGAGACAGACACCTGCAGACCTGCTTCACCGCCTGTGAGGTGACTCCCCTGCAGGTGGGGAGCCGGGGGCTCGAACCAGGATCCTTACAATAGTCCTGGAGTTTCGCGCCATGTGCGTTTAACCCGCTGCACTAACGCCTGACCTCCAGAAAAAAAAAAAGTAAGCTCACACATTCCAGTGTGCAAGGACCCAGGTTCAAGCCCCTGGCCCCCACCTGCAGGGGGGAAGCTTCACAAGTGGTGGTGAAGCAGGGCTGCAGGTGTCTCTCTGTCTCTCTCCCTCTCTCCCCCCATCCTCTCAATTTCTGACTGTCTCTGCCCAATAAATAAAGGTAATAGACTTCTATTTGTTTTTATATTATTGGAGGGTGGATGGTTGACAGTGCAATTGCTGACAGACGAGTATTTGTCTTATCCACCCCTCCCCCCATCCCTGCTCAGCTCTGGCTACTGGCAGTGCTGGATATAGAGCTGGTGACCTAGGAGCCTCAGGCGCCAAAGTCTTTTTGCATAACCATTATGCTGGCTCCCTGTATTTCCTTCTTTTATTTATTTATTTTAGTATTTATTCTCCCTCTTGTTGCCCTTGTTTTTTAATGTTGTTGTAGTTATTGTTGTTACTGATGTCGTTGTTAGATAGGACAGAGAGAAATGGAGAGAGGAGGGGAAGACAGAGAGGGGGAGAGAAAGACAGACACCTGCAGACCTGCTTCACCGCCTGTGAAGCGACTCCCCTGCAGGTGGGGAGCCGGGGGCTCGAACCGGGATCCTTACGCCAGTCCTTGTGCTTTGCACCACCACATGCACTTAACCCGCTGCGCTACTGCCCGACTCCTTTTTTTATTATCTTTATTTGATAGACAACCAGATATTGAAAAGGGGGAAATAGGAAGAGAGGGGCACCTGCAGCCCTGCTTTACCACTTATGAAGCTTTCCCCCCTGCAAGTGGGGACCGGGGGCTTGAACCCAGGTCCTTGAGCATCGTGACAGGTGCACCTGGCCCTACCATGCTAGCTTTATCACCGGGGCCACTCCCTGCCTCCTGCCATACCTGGGGTAGAAGCTGCTGCCAATGAGGACCCTGCCCAGGGGGTATTCCTTGCCGGATACCTTGACAGGCGGAGACACCATCAGGCTCCCAACAGAATCCATGCTGGCTATCCGCTGGTCCGTGGCTGGCTGCAGCACATAGCCAATCCCAGGGCTCTGCAAGGAGACAGGCATTTAGAGGAAGGGGCTTCAAGCTCTCCAGTCTCCCCTCCAACCCCGGTCCCTGGGTCCACTCCCCGTCACTGCCCCCCAGAGGGGCCCCCCGCCATTGCTTCTGGGCGGGCACCAGGCCTGGGGAGACGTTGGCTCCAAACTCAGAGCAGTCCAACAGCCCCCCACCAGAGCGCATTTCATGGGGAACTCTTTCAAGTCGATGGCTCGAGGGGTGTCAAGGACAAAGGACATGGTTTTATGGGGCGCCCTGGTGTAGCAGAAGGCTATTTCATCCTGGAAGACAAAAAAAAAAAAATCAAGTTGTCACACACACCCCGCCCCCTGTCCCCGACCTTCCCACCCGTGTTGACCAGCTAGCCACCAAGTTCCCGGCACGCCAGTGACCTCCAAGTGGTGGTGAGATAGGAACCCTCATTCCTGCCAGCTTCTGCTCAGCCCCCTTTGTCGTATGCTTTACATTGGTTTGTTTTAGCCCTCCCCCCGCCAAGAGTATTGGATCAGTCCGGTTAATTTCGCGGGCCTGCTTGGCCCCGCCGGAAGGAACCCCGAAAGAGGGTTCCTGAGTCCGAGAGTTCCTGAGTCCGAGAGTTCGAGAGTTGCAGAGTTGCAGAGTTACAGAGTAAGAGAGAGTGCCAGAGAGACAGTTCCTGGGTTCCTGAGTTCGAGAGTAAGAGAGAGTGCTTGTGCCACCGCAAAGAGACAGCAGAGTTCTGTTTGGTGATTAGTTTGTCTTAGTTTGTGAATCGTTGTTCCTGAATAAAGAAATACAGCTTCCCTGCCCAGCCGTTGTCTCCGCGTCTCTGTTACCCGCCGTGAAGCTAGCTGGCCCGGCAAGAGCATTCCGAAAATGTTAACAACACCCCTTCTCAGCTCATCTCCCACCTCCCTTTCAGGCGCTTTTATTCTCTCCTGTTCTTCCATTTAAAAAAAAATATTTACGTATTTATTCCCTTTTGTTACCCTTGTTTTGTTGTTGTAGTTACTGTTGTTATTGATGTCGTCATTGTTGGATAGGACAGAGAAATAAAGGAGGGGAAGACAGAGAGGGGGAGAGAAAGACAGACACCTGCAGACCTGCTTCACCGCCTGTGAAGTGACTCCCCTGCAGGTGGGGAGCTGGGGGGCTCGAACTGGGATCCTTACGCCGGTCCTTGCGCTTTGCGCCACATGCGCTTAACCCGCTGTGTTACCGCCAGACTCCCTGTGCTGTTTTGGATTTCTCTTCCTTACCTTGACCTAAAAGCCCTTGTATGTTTTAAAAATTTTATTACTGGGGCCAGGCAGTGGCGCACCTGGTTAAGCACACACACTACAGTGTACAAGGTCCCAGGTTCAAGCCCCTGGTCCCCACCTGCAGGAGGAAAGCTTCACGGTGGTGAAGCAGGGCTGCAGGTGTCTGTCTCTCTCCATCTCTACCTCCCCTCCCCCTCAATTTCTGTCTCTATCCAATAATAAATGTTTTAAAAATATCTAAAAAATTTTATGACCTACTGGACAGAGACAGGCAGAAATCCAGAGGGTAGAAGGAGAGGGGAGGAGAGAAAGACACCTGCAGCCCTGCTTTACCACTCGCAAAGCTTTCCCCCTGCAGGTGGGGACTGGGGACTCGAAACCCTGACACTAAGATGTGCGCTCACCAGGTGCACCACCACCCGGCCCCCAAATTCTCTCTCAAGTTTCACTCTGACCTGCCTCACTTCCGATCTAACCACCCAGCCCCTCCTGGTCCCTCACCTTCCTGTCCAGCCCAGAGTGCGCTCACTCACTATCCAGCCAGCCCTCCGCCACTGCCAGACTCTTCCTAATCCCCACCCCTTCACCTTGGTCCTGTCTCTCTCTGCAAAACTGAAGATTTTTCCTGACCACCCAGCCGTTCCCGTTTGGTCTAGCTCCGCTGAATGCCACACCTCACTCTGGCTTCCATAGTAGAGTTCTGCCCCACAGGGTTGGAGCAGGGGCAGTGCCTGACCCCTTCTGCTCTCTAGTCCTTCCAATGATGCCCGGCATGTGACAATCACTCAGGTGTTTGTGGAGCAGACTGGCACCAGACCACAGGGTTAGCCGGATTCAAGACTTCCTGCTTTACAGCGGGCCAGGCAGTGACGCAGTGAGGTGAGTGCACGTAGTACAAAGCGCTAGGACCCACAGAAGGATCTCAGTTTGAGCCGCGCTCCCTCCCCCTCCACCCCGGCTCTCCACCTTCGGAGGGAGTCACCTCAGCTTCACAAGCCACGAAGCTGGTCTGCAGGTGTCTTTCTCTCCTCCCCTTTCATTTTCTCTGTCCTATTCACTAAAATGAAGGGAAAAAAAAAAAAAAAAAAAAAGGCCACCAGGAGCAGTGGGTTTGTAGTACAGTAACCCTAGAGGCAAAAAGAAAAAAGAAAAAGAAAAAAGACTTTCTGGGGGGAGCTGGACGGTAGCGCAGCAGGTTAAGCGCGGGTGGTACAAAGCGCAAGGGCTGGAGTAAGGATCCTGGTTCGAGTCCCTGGCTCCCCACCTGCGGGGGGTGGGGAGTCCACTTCACAAGCAGTGAAGTAGGCCTGCAGGTGTCTGTCTTCCCCTCTCTCAATTTCTCTGTCCTACCCAACGATGACAGCTATGACAATAACAACTACAACAAAATGGGGAAATGGCCTCCAGGAGCAGTGGCTTCATAGTGCAGGCACTGAGCCCAGTGATAACCCTGGAGGCAAAAACAAACAAAAAAACCAAAACTTTCTGCTCTGGCAGCCCAGGAGGTCATGCTCTAGCCAAAGCACTGGATTTTCCATTTGAAGACCTGAGTTGAGGTCCTGGCAATGCATATGCCAAGAGTGATGCTCTGGTTCTCTTTCCTCCTTATGAACTTTCCTTTCTCATGAATTAAAAAAATTCAGGAGTCGGGTGGTAGCGCAGCGGGTTAAGCTCAGGTGGCGCAAAGTACAAGGACCGGCGTAAGGATCCTGGTTTGAGCCCCCGGCTCCCCACCTGCAGGGGAGTCGCTTCCCAGGCAGTGAAGCAGGTCTGCAGGTGTCTGTCTTTCTCTCCCCCTCTGTCTTCCCCTCCTCTCTCCATTTCTCTCTGTCCTATCCAACAACAACAATAACTACAACAATAAAACAACAAGGGCAACAAAAGGGAATAAATAAATAAATAAAATTTTGTATAAGTCTTTCTGCTGTACCAGAACCAAGCTCCCACAGCTGCAGACACCAGACTCTCCCCTAATGGGGGTCTAGGTTTAGGCGTCTTATACTGAACATCTGTGCACTCTGGAGTGGGAAGGATTTGGCATTCCCCCCCCTTTTTTTTTCCTGCTTTAACTGGAGCACTGCTCAGCTCTGGCTTTTGATGGTGCAGGGGATTGAACCTGGGATTTTGGAGCCTCAGGTATGAGAGTCTCTTTGCACAGCCATTATGCCATCTAACCCCACCCCAGGCTTCATCTCAGTGGCTATGAGGTAGACAAGTCATCTAAGTCCCTGATGAAGTCCTGGAAAAAAAGCTGGTTCTGCTTAGGCTTACGCTTCACTGGGAATGTTGACCAGAAGCACATTTTTATTTCTGAGGCCCACACTGACATTCCCTGTCCCTCCCTCCTCCATGGTGGGCTTCCCCAGGTAGGTGTTACCTGAAGCCACTTCCCCAGGCGGGCATGGACCTCATAGACAGATGCCACCTGGATTTTGTTCTCACGGCTCAGCTCTATCACTGTGTCCACAAAGCCTTTGAGTTGAAGTTCTCTGCCATGGAGATGAGTCAGTTCAGGAGGGCCTTTCCTGGCTCCCCACAGGTCATGAACAAAAGCCTCTTAGCGGAAGGGACACCTTCAGACAAGATGTGGTACCCCTGCCCAGGAGGCGAGCAAACGTTGACCCCCCACCGTACGGAGCACAAGCTAAGAGCTTAGAGGGGGCCCAGCATGTCACTGCTCAGCTCATGCAGAATCCAGTCAAGAATGTCTGGTGGCGTGGGCCCCTGGCTCTGTGGACTGCACCAAGAAAAGCTAAGAATGGGGGCCGGCCGGTGGCGCAGCAGGTTAAGCACACATGGTGTGAAAGTGCAAGGACTGGCATAGGGATCCTGGTTCAAGGCCCTGGCTCCCCACCTGCAGGGAGGTCGCTTCTCAAGCAGTGAAGCAGGTCTGCAGGTGTCTTTCTCTGACTTCCCCTCCTCTCTCCATTTCTCTGTCCTATCCAACAACAATGGCAACAAAATGGGACAAAACAAAAAAGGCCTCTAGTAGCGGGCACTGTACCCCAGCAATAACCTTGGAGGCAAAAAAAAAAAAAAAGCATTCTAGTAAGACAGCCGGAAATGTCACGTGTATGGGTGACTCTTGAACCCTTGGCCTTGTGGCCACCCACAGTTCCAGGCCTTCAGGACTATGGCGGACAATCCTTGTAGGAGACAGCTGTTTAAAGCTGACATGAAGAAATGTATTTTCTTTATTGGATAGAGACAGCCAGCAATCAAGGAAAAGGGGGACTAGAGAGGTAGAGAGACAGACACCTGCAGCCCTGCTTCACCACTAGCAAAGCTTCCCCCTGCAGGTGGGGCCTGGAGGCTCAACCCTGAGTCCTTGTCACTGTGACATGTGCGTTCAACCAGGTGCGCCACCTCCTGGCCCCTGGCCTCTGGGTTGTTGTTTTTTTATATTTATTTATTCCCTTTTGCTGCCCCTGTTTTATTGTAGTTGTTGGATAAGAGAATTGCAGAGAGGAAGGGAAGACAGAGAGGGGGAGAGAAAGACGCCTGCAGACCTGCTTCACCGCCTGTGAAGCGACTCCCCTGCAGGTGAGGAGCCGGGGGCTGGTCCTATGCTTTGCGCCACGTGCGCTTCACCCGCTGCGCAACCGCCTGACTCCTCTGGCCTCTGGTTTTTCAAAGCAAAGTCACACTATTGAAGTGTCGATATTCAGATTCCAATCTGGGTCCATTTCTAACACTGACACTTATTCTAAGCTACTCTTCCAAAGAACTCCTTTCTCAGGGCTACACAGAATACTACCAGGAGCTGACCAGCCTGAAATGGGTGGACAGGCCGGGACCGTGGGCTATAGAAGGGGCAGGGGTCACCCGGTCTCTCAGGGTACCTGTGCTGAAGTCGCATCAGATGCTGGCCTACAGCTCATGTCCCTTGAGTGCCCAGGGGAACAGCCTGTGTTTCTCCTGCTCCTTGCTCGTAAGCAGAGCGGTTCCGAAGGTTCCGGAGTGGCTGGACCCAAGCTTCAGAAGCCAGGCCTAGAAGTGCTAGTGCCCCAGCCTCCGCTGTGAAGATGAAGGTGCTGCCGCCCACCCACCCCCCCCCCAACCTGGGGAAAGCAGAAGTTGACCAAAAAGGACTCGCGATCCCTAGCCGACAATGGGAGAATCGAGTCTCCTTCCCACCATCTAGGTGGGACTAGCTGACAAATTCCCACCCTACTAACAGCCCTAGAGGCTGGGTTATAACAGGAGCCACAAGGCCCTGCTCACTCTGGTCCTGCCCTGCCTCTCACACTCACCTATTGGATTCTGCGTCGCACCAGAACCCAGTTTTGGACTTCCGGCTCCATCCCTTCCCCCACTAGATGCTGGTTACTTATGCTTCTCGATACAACACAGGGAGAGACCACGTCTGGCGTGCCTTGACTCTCTGCCTGCTAAGTGCTCCTGCTGAGTGACCGTTTTGGGGGGCTAGGACTCAACAGCACAGGAAGAAGAGTCCCTTATCCCAGCTCGCTCCTGCTCCCCAGAAAGGTGGAGTCAAGTACCATGAAGGAGGCCCCGAGAGCCTGGGGGACTCTCACCTACACAGGTAGACTTCCAGAGGCATCTGGGTGCTGGGGGTGAAGATGCAAGGGGCCACCCGGAACGCCACCGTGTCTCTACACACCAGGGCCTGTGGGATTGCCTGCAACAGGAGACGCGGGCCCTTGGGGAACTGTGCCCCCCTCTCTCCCATCAGCCCCCATTCATGGCCCTCTGCAGCTTTCTCACCAAGGTAGCCCAGGACTCTAGCTCTCCGCCCCCATGCCCTGCCTTCTCCCATCCTTTGCCTGGCTCTGCCCAGTGTCTCCTTAACATCCAGCCCCTGGGCTAAGGACATACCGGGTCTTGAGAAATCTCCAGCAGGGAGACAGAGTAGGAGATCAGGCCCGAGAAGTCAGCAGAGGGGAACTGGAGAGCTTCCACATAGAAGGTCTTCTTCAAGTTGTCCTCCAGCGGGCCAGGCAAAGTATATTTGGGCTTCCTAGGACCAAGCACCAGCTCACAGGTGTCTAGGAAAAGGACACAGGGTAACTGCAGTCACCCAGTGCCCAGCACCACACTGGATGGTCAAGGGCACTGGCTGGTGCCTGGCCTTGGAACTGTACTGGGAGCTCAGAGAGAAGCCCAGCTGAGTTCTCTGAACCTGTCTTCCTAGTGTCACTCAGCAACCTGCTTCAAAGACCAGTTCACTGATGGGGGGGGGGGCTGGGTGGTGGCACACCTGGGTTAAGCACACACACCACAGTGCAGCTAAAGGACCTGGGTTCAAGTCCCTGGTCCCCACCTGCAGGGAGGAGCATCACGAGTGGTGAAGCAGAATTGCAGGTGTCTGTCTCTCTTCCTCTTTCCCCTTCCTTTCTCAATTTCTGTCTCTATCCAGTAATGAAATAAAAAGACACAAACAGAAGCCAGCCTTCAAAGGGTTTAGGTCTACAGTGAAGCCTCATGCTGAGTGGCTGTGCTTTGACCATTTCAAGGATGATCTCATCAAAATCAAAGTCTTAAAGGTGAGAAAAGGTAGTGGAGGTAGACTTGGCAGCAAAGTCAGGGGAGTTAGCAAGAACACCTTCTCTAAAAGGATTGAGGGTTTCACAAACAGTCCAGAGCAATGATACTATATTAATACCTTGTAGCTTCCTGGATCACAAAATACAAATCAAAGGACAGAAGAGACCAGAGGAAATTCACCACTCACCAGGGTAGTCTATTCTATTCCAGCCTGATCTGTTCATTCTCCATCTCCAGGTCACCCTGACTCAAGGCCATCAAGTTTTTTGTGTGTAATCTTTTTTATTGCTTATTTATTGGAAAGACCGTCAGAAATTGAGACGGAGGTGAGAGAGGGAGACACCTGCAGCCCTGCTTCAACTTGCAAAGCTTTCCCCCTGCAGGCGGGCACTGGGGGCTCAAACCTAGGTCTCCGCACATTGTAACGTGCGCTCAACCAGGTGCGCCACCACCTGGCCCCACCATGAAGTTCTAGCTGGATCACCACCCTGCCCCTGACCTAGCAGAGTCCTCAGGCTTCTCGTCCTTTCCAACATGGCAGCAACTGTCCTGACGGCAGCTGCTCCTGCTGAAGCCCCTGGAAGGATGTCAAGTCTAAGGGGATCCTTAAGTCTGCCTTGGCTACGGACACTCTGAAGGCCTCACATCTCCTCAGACCTCGGGCACAGCAGGTGCCAGCTGCCTGGGTCTCTCACTTTCTCTACCAGCCAGAGAGTGTCTGCACCTGGGCGCTGCCGTTTCACCGGCCTTGCAGTCAGTGGGACGTGCAGGCAGGCTCCAGCCCCGGGCTGTCCTCAGTCGTCCTACAGGCACTGGGGCACGTGACCTGGCTGGTCTTGCTTTTACTGCTGCTGGCTGTGTGGGGGCTGGGTCAGCTGGAGGGCTCCAGTTAGAAACACTCTGGGGATGCCTGCCTTTTATTTTTTTTTTCCTTCTGGAGGGCCAGGTGGTGGCACACACTACACAGTGCGTGAGGACCCGGGGTTCAAGCCCCTAGTCCCCACCTGCAGGGGAAAAGCTTCATGAGTGGTGAAGTAACAGCTGTCGTCATTGGTGCTTCAAGATCTTTCTTCCTCAGGAACCCTAGAGCCTTCAAGATCGTGTTTTCAGAGAATGCCACCTGTCCCCCCTTCCTCATTACACTAGAGGGTCACCCCCAACCCTCCCCCACCTTTCACGGACTGTTCTAGCATAGCTTCCATCCCCTACTGTGGCCATCACTACTCGCCGCAGACCAGGCCTCCAGCCAGCCGGCTCTTCCCTTTGCCCTCATTCCGATGAGCCAAAGAAGAGTCCTGTGCCATCTTCCACACCTGTTAAGATGCTGTGCTGGACTAGGTACCACCCCCTCTCCCCCCACTTCCAAAGCAGACTCAGTACTTGTAACCTTTCCAGCTAAATGGACCCCCTGGCTCAGTGATCCTCCAGCTCAAGGACTGACTGCTGATTCCAGCCCTTCCCACACTCGCCATTCCAAGATCCTTACTACACCCACTCCCTCTGCAGACCTCTACCCTCGCCCCCTCTGCCCTTTTAGCCAACTCCCTTCAACTCTGGCTGAGCCAGAAGATTTGCGATCTGCAGAACCCACACCCAAGTCGTGAAGACAACGCCATGCTAGAGGAAAAGCTGCATGGGAGCCTTGGTTCAGACCTCAGGAGCCCTCAAGGCCGCTCAAACACCACTGCCTCACCCCTGTCCATTCACTTCCCATTTTCAAGAAATCATATTTTTAAATTATAAAAATAGATAGAGAGAAATTGAGAGGGTAGGGGGAGATAGGGAGAGAGACAGACACCTGTAGACCTGCTTCATGACTGATTAAGTTTCCCTCCCGCATGTGGAGACCAGGGGCTTGAACCTACATCCTTGCACCTTAGTGTACGCACTTAATCAGGTGCATCACTGCCTGGCCCCCAAAATTATCTTTATTGGATAGAGACAGCCAGAAATCAAGAGGTATAGAGGAGATAGACAGGAAGAGAGAAAGACAAAAACATCTGCATCCCTGCTTCACCACTCGCAAAGCTTCTCCCCTGCAGGTAGGGGCCAGGGGCTCAAACCTGGGACCTTGTGCACTGTGATGTGTGCGCCACCACCCGGCCCCCCCCCAGTCTGAGTACTCGGGGCTTCTCCCCCCACATCTGTCCCAAAGTCTTCTCCCCACCCTGCTCCAGCAGATAGCGGACATGAGCCTCCCACCGCCTTCACTCCTGCCGCCGACATGCTGTAGAGTTTTCCTACACACTTGCTTCTGTGAGACTCCACAGCTCACATGAGCTGCGCCTGCCCGCTTCAGTCGGGCTTCTCCCAAGATGACCACTGACTTATTTAGAAAACAGACCTGACCAGCAACCTGGTAGCTTTCAACACCACCTGCAGGGACTGGAGAGACAGTTCAGCACACAGACTGCACTGCCTCCCACCCACAGGGCCCAAGGTTTGAACTCAAACCATCACTTGGGAGATACCAGGCACCAGTGGACGTCAGAACATCCCCCAGAGTGCCATGGTTTCTCTCCTCCACTTTGAATGAGAAGTCCTGTGTGCAAGCCCCCCGGCAGCCCTGCTGGGACTCATCCTTGCCTTGAGAAAGGCTTTCTTCACTTGACTTCCAGACCTTGGTTCTCTTCCAGGAAATCAATTGACACCTCCATCTTTTGACTAGAGATCTCAAGTTTTAATTCACATGGGAACTACCTTAAGGGTTTAGAATACTATGTACCCCGCACTGCTGCTGTTAAGTGTCTGGAGAAAAAAAAAAGGAAGCTAAAATACATGTAGACTGGAACACGCCCTATAAACAAGTAGAGCCCCTATAACAGGCTATGGGTTTGTTATAGGGGCTATATTTATAGGGGTTATAGGGGTTATACTGGCCTCTGGGGTGGGCTTAAAGGACCACCCATGCAGGTCCACTTAGCACTGAGATGGCTGGGACCCAGCCCTCATGAAACAGGCTTACCCCCGGAGGTGACCCTGGGCCTGCGAAGCCCCCCGTGCAGGGCCATGCCCAACCTGGGCTGCCTGTTTCCGCCTGGTCCTGGGTTCCCTCTGAGTCCAGCTGGGACATGGTCTGCAGCAGCAGTGGAGTGGGAGGCTGAGCAAGAGCTGGGCCAGGGCAGAAGGCAGCAGAGCCGCGCTGGACGCCGCTGGAGGCAGATGGCCACTCGATAGCAGGGCCTTCTCCAGTGGCCCAGCTGCAGCTGAACACGGCATTCAAAGTGAGGTAGCACACTGGCTGATACACACACAGGCAGTTGCATCAAAATGTGACAGATTTTAAGATGGTACTTAATCACTTTAGAAAAGTCAAGACCAGGGAGTTGGGTAGTAGCACAACGGGTTAAGCGCATGGACCAGCATAAGGATCCCGGTTCGAGCCCCCGGCTCCCCACCTGCAGGGGAGTCGCTTCCCAGGCGGTGAAGCAGGTCTACAGGTGTCGGTCTTTCTCTCCCCCGTCTTCCCCTCCTCTATTTCTGTCCTATCCAACAATCCAACAACAACAATAATAACTACAGTAATAAGGGCAACAAAAGGGAAAATAAACAAATATTAAAAAAAAGAAAAGTCAAGACTTGAGACACATAGTACAAAGTACAAGGATTCATGTAAGAATCTAGACTCAAGGAACCAGGAGCTCAGCTCCCCCTGATCTGCGGGAGTGTGTGTGTGTGTGTGTGTGTGTGTGTGTGTGTGTGTGCTTCACAAGCGATGCAGCAGGTCTACAGATGTCTCTCTCTTTCCCCCTCTTCTCTCAATTTCTCTGTCCTAACCAATAAAAATGGGAAAAGGGCTGCCAGGAGCAGTGGAGCATATTGCCTGCACCAAACCCCAGTGATAACCCTGGAGGCAAAAGAAAAACTGGTAACAGTGACACAGCTGCTTGAGTGCACGTGTTACAGTGCTTAAGGACCCAGGTTCAAGCCCCGGGTCCCCACCTGCAAGGGGGAAGCTTTGCAAGTGGTAAAGCAGGGCTGCAGGTGTCTCTCTGTCTCTCTCCCTAACCTTTCTATCTCCTTAACCTTCTCAGTTCTGGAGAGTCTCTATTGAATAAATAAAAAAATAATAAACTAATTTTTTAAAAAGTCACACTCCATATGCCTGCATGGCTGAGCTGGTCAGGTCGCCCCCTAAACCAGCCTCCCTGTGTTCCTTCACCTGCAGGACCGTCATGCCATTTGTCTGCAGGTGACAGGCCGAAGCTCTGGCTTTCTTGGCTTCTGAAAGCCTCATCTGCTGGATGGAGCCCTGGCTGAGACTGGAGCTAGATCCCCCTGGCAGGAGTAATTGGGAGAGGATGGTATCTGGTCTGTGGAGCACGGACTGCTTCCAGGCAGTATGCACTTCTCTCTCAGCTACAAAAGCCCCAAGGGAGAGGCACCATCACTGCTCCCACTGAGGAGGGGGAGGCAGAAGGTGCAGTGGGACACACACACACACACACACACACACACACACACACACACACACACACACACACACACACGAACTCGACTCGGCTTGCGGTGAAGACTGTGAGCCAGACAAGCCCAGGGACGGAAGCCTGGCCACCACACCCCCTGCTCTGCTTTAGGATTCCGCCCTCCCCCCAGGCTTCCGACAAATGAGAGACCTGGTACAGGGACACTCACACTCACTACGCTCAAACTCCCCCTCCTCCCTCTGGAGCTGGAAGACCCTCGCCTTCTCCGTCTCTTTCAAGGTGGTGTGCAGAACCAAGCTGTAGTTTCTTAAGATGCAACTGGGTCCTTGGACGGTCAGTATCATTGGAGATAAATTCTTAATTTCTGGGCAGAAGACAAGGAGGCATTGTCAGGGGGCTTCTGGAGGTTGGCCCCACACAGGGAAAGGGGTGGGGTTGACAGGCGGCTAGGTGTGGGCAGTGTGCACCCACGAACCCCACTTCCCCAAGGACCCTCTGTTCTGCTCTGGTCCAGGTTGATTAGTCTACACCAGGTCCTTGATTAGTCTACACATGCTCCCAGCACAATGCTCAAGCACCCTGCACGTTTTATCGAGTGAGAATAGCATCTGTGTGGAAGGCAGTAAATAGTATGTCTCCCCACAAACTTTTTAAATATTTAATTTATTCCCTTTTTGTTATTTTATTGTTATAGTTGTTATTGATGTCATTGGATAGGACAGAGAGAAATGGAGAGAGGAGGGGAAGACAGAGAGGGAGAGAGAGAGACACCTGCAGACCTGCTTCACCGCCTGTGAAGTGACTCCCCTGCAGGAGGGGAGCTGGGGTCTCGAACCAGGAGCCACATGCGCTTAACCCACTGCGCCACCGCCTGACTCCCCCTCTAACTTCTAAAGCAAGGTCTGACGTGATCTAGCAAAGGTTTCCTGCCAGCCCCAACTTGAACTAAGACATGCTGTTTTTTGACTGCTAAGACCTAGAACCTGGATCAGCACCAGCTCCAAAGCGTTGGCCTAAGATGGTCAGGTGTCCTGTCTCCAAGGCTGTTGACTAATACCCCCCCCTTTGATGTCTGCTCCAACCACGCTGAGAGGCCAACTCTGAAGCCCATTTCACAGATGGTCAAACACAAGACCAGGAAACTAATGTGCTAGGGTCTGTACTCCTCCTGTCGGCGGTCACTCTCTCTAGTTAAAGACCACAAGCCACGGCCGGAGATGTGGTCAGCCCAGGAGGAAAGGTGGCACCAGCCTCAGTCTCAGCGATCCGCCTTCCTCACCGTTTGAGAGCACTGGTGACGTATTGTCCACATCCTGATCTGCCTCCGCAAAGCTGCAGTTCACAAGCAGGATGGCACCCCAGCCTCCGGAGCCCCAGATCCAGTCTTTCTGCAGCGAAGATGTTGGTTCAGAAAGGTGCTATCTTCCAAGGGGCCAGGTGTGGTGGGAACACCTGGCCGAGCACACACGTCACAATACAGAGACCTAGGACAAGCGCCCGGTCCCCACCTGCAGGGGAAAGGCTTTGAGAGTAGTGAAGCAGGGCTGCAGGTGTTTCCTCCTCTCTAGCTCCCCTTTCCTGCACAATTAGGCTCTATCCAATAAATGGATAAAGATGTTTAAAAATAGTAATAAAAAGATGCTCCCTTTCCAGATGCCACCCCCACTCAACACAATCCAATCTGGGTGAGAATTGGCCAACTCAGGAACAGGAAGGCAAAGCCAGGTAACTGGGCTGGGAAGAAGGTGAAAGGCTAGATCTGTGTCCCCCCAAGATTACAGGGCCAGGAGAACAGGGGCCAAGGCACAATTGGGGAAGCCAGGTCCCATCTGGAGGGGTGGCTCACCCCTCTTCTCAGTGACTGTATCACCAGCAGCCTTAGCGGCACTGGAGACACCTCTAGAAATTGGCTTCAAGGGGCCGGGTGATGGCGCACCTGATTGAGCGAAGTTATAATGCACAAGGACCCAGGTTCAAGCCCCCAACCCCTATCTGCAGGGTGAAAGCTTCACCAGTGGTGAAGCAATGCTGCAGGTGTCTCTGTCTCCTTCTCACTCCCTTCCCTCTTGATTTCTGCTGGTGCCTGTCTAATAAAGGTAATAAAATTTAAAAAGAAATCAGCTTCCGTTCTCTATTTGTGTTCTGTTCTGTTCTAGCGGGTCCGTCCCGGTTCAGGATGCCCGGCAGCCTCACCTTGTTTTTGTCCCCTGCCCCCTCCACTTTGCCACTGCGGTTGATATCCACATCCAGAGAGACGGCTGAAACAGGTGGGAAAGGTCAGTCAACTCGGCCTGCTGGGTAGGACCCTCAGGTCCTGGTCTCCAGGGCTGTGCAAGGCGGGCATCAGCTTTGGGTTGTGTGGGTTGGGGGTTCACAGAGGCAATCAGCTTCTTGGGAACAGGCCCTGGGGGGGCCTAGGATCATACCAGCATCCTGTGCAGTGGGGCCTCAGGCCAGCCTGAGGGTGTTGGAGAGTGGCTGAGTTCCAGCTGAGTTTAGGGTAACAGACAAAACTCTTGGGTTTACACGGACGTAAGGAAGGTGATCGCTTCTGGCTAAAATGAGTGAGGAGGCTGAAGGTGGAAGAGGGAAGGGCATGAGACCAGGAAAAGGATCTTAGAAATAGCCATGGGGGTGTGACCTCTGAGGCACTGCAAGCAGAAAGTGCCAAGAAGCGATCATCAGTCCTACTAGACCTGCTGATAAGGAAAGGCAGAGTAGGCCACAGTCAACCTCTGGCCTCAGTGAAGCAGGTGAGGATGTCCTAACAGGCAGGAGGAGTCCATGAGCAGGTTCCAGAAAGGGAGGAGGAATGGAAGCCATAAGCAGGCGGGTGGGGGAGCGGAGATTGTTATTTATTAATGAGAAAGCTAGGAGGAAGAAGAGGAAAGAACCAGACATCACACTCTGGTACATGTGCTGCTAGGGACTGAACTCAGGACGTCATGCTTGAGAGTTCGATGCTTTATTGACTCTTACCCACTGCACCACCTCCCGG